>NC_045434.1:21393997-21436118 GCF_002776525.5 Piliocolobus tephrosceles | reverse complement strand
TAGCCCCCAACACCCCAGCTGGCCCTGGTGTGTGATGTTCCCCTCCCTGTGTCCATGTGCTCTCATAGTTCAGCTCCCACTTATGAGTGAGAACATGTGGTGTTTGGTTTTCTATTCCTATGGGCATTTAGTGCTATAAATTTTCCTCTAAACACTGCATTAGCTGTGTCCCAGAGATTCTGGTACATTGTGTCTTTGTTCTCATTGGTTTCAAAGAATTTATTTATTTCTGCCTTAATTTCGTTATTTACCCAGTAGTCATTCAGGAGCAAGTTGTTCAGTTTCCATGTAGTTGTGCAGTTTTGAGTGAGTTTCTTAATCCTGAGTTCTAATTTGATTGTACTGTGGTCTGGGAGACTGTTTGTTATGATTTCCATTCTTTTGCATTTGCTGAGGAGTGTTTCACTTCCAATTATGTGGTCAATTTTAGAGTAAGTGCGATGTGGTGCTGAGAAGAATGTATATTCTGCTGGTTTGGAGTAGAGAGTTCTGTAGATGTCTATTAGGTCCGCTTGGTCCAGAGCTGAGTTCAAGTCATAATTATCCTTGTTAATTTTCTGTCTTATTGATCTAATATTGACAGTGGGGTGTTAAAGCCTGCCACTATTATTGTGTGGGAGTCTAAGTCTCTTTGTAGGTCTCTAAGAACTTGTGTTATGAATCTGGGTGCTCCTGTATTGGATGCATATATATTTAGGATAGTGAGTTCTTGTTGTACTGATCCCTTTACCATTATGTAATGCCTTTGTTTTTTTTGTTTTTTGTTTTTGATCTTTGTTGGTTTAAAGTCTTTTTTATCAGAGACTGGGACTCCAACACCTGCTTTTGTTTTGCTTTTCATTTGCTTGGTAAATATTCCTCCATCCCTTTATTTTGAGCCTATGTGTGTCTTTGCACGTGAGATGGGTCTCCTGAATACAGCACACTGATGGGTCTTAACTCTTTATCCAATTTGCCAGTCTGTGTCTTTTAATTGGGGCATTTAGCTCTTTTATGTTAAAGGTTAATATTGTTGTGTATGAATTTGATCCTGTCATTATGATGCTAGCTGGTTATTTTGCCCATTAGTTGATGCAGTTTCTTCATAGTGTCGATTATCTTTACAATTTGGTATGTTTTTGCAGTGGCTGCTACCGGTTTTTCCTTTCCATATTTGGTGTGTCCTTCAGGAGCTCTTGTAAGGCAGGCCTGGTGGTGACAGAATCTCTCAGCATTTGTTTGTCTGTAGAGGATTTTATTTCTCTTTCGCTTATGCAGCTTAGTTTGGCTGGATATGAAATTCTGGGTTGAAAATTCTTTTCTTTAAGAATGTTGAATATTGGCCCCCATTACTTTCTTCTGGCTTGTAGGGTTTCTGCAGAGAAGTCTGCTGATAGTCTGATGGGTTTCCCTTTGTGGGCAACCCAACCTTTCTCTATGGCTTGCCTTAAAAATGTTTCCTTCATTTCAACCTTGGTGAATCTGAGGATTATGTGTCTTGGGATTGCTCTTCTCGAGGAGTATCTTTGTGGTGTTCTCTGTATTTCCTGAATTTGAATGTTGGCCTGTCTTGCTAGGTTATGGAAGTCCTCCTGGATAATATCCTGAAGAGTGTTTTCCAACTTGGTTCCATTCTCCCTGTCACTTTCAGGTACACCAATCAAACGCAGGTTTGGTCTTTTCACATAGTCCCATATTTCTTGGAGACTTTGTTCATTCCTTTTTATTCTTTTTTCTCTAATCTTCTCTTCACTTTATTTCATTAAGTTGATCTTCAATCTCTGATATCCTTTCTTCTGCTCAATTGATTCAGCTATTGATACTTGTGTATGCTTCACGAAGTTCTCGTGCTGTGTTTTTAAGCTCCATCAGGTCATTTATGTTCTTCTCTAAACTGGTTATTCTAGTTAGCAATTCCTCTAACCTTTTTTCAAGGTTCTTAGCTTCCTTGCATTGGGTTAGAACATGCTCCTTTAGCTTGGAGGAGTTCATTATTAGCTATCATCTGAAGCCTACTTCTGTCAATTCATCAAACTCATTCTCCATCCGGTTTTGTTCCCTTTCTGGCAAGGAGTTGTCTTTGGAGGAGAAGTCTTTGGAGGAGAAGAGGCATTCTGGGTTTTAGACTTTTCAGCCTCTTTGCCTTGGTTTTTCCTCATCTTCATGGATTTATCTACCTTTGGTCTTTGATGTTGGTGACCTTTGGATGGGGATTTTGTGTGGACGACCTTTTTGTTGATGTTGATGCTATTCCTTTCTGTTTTTTAGTTTTCCTTCTAACAGTCAGGCGCCTCTGCTGCAGGTCTACTGGAGTTTGCTGGAGGTCCACTCCAGATGCTCTTTGCCTGGGTATCACCAGTGGAGGCTGCAGAACAGTAAAGATTTCTACCTGTTCCTTCCTCTGGAAGCTTCATCCCAGAGGGGTACCTGCCAGATGCCAGCCGGAACTCTCATGTATGAGGTGTCTGTCGACCCCTGTTGGGAGTTGTCTCCCAGTCAGGAGGCATGGGGGTCAGGGACCCACTTGAGGAGGCCGTCTGTCCCTTAGCAGAGCTCAAGCACTGTGCTGGGAGGTCCGCTGCTCTCTTCAGAGCCAGCAGGCAGGAAGGAACATTTAAGTCTGCTGAAGCTGTGCTCACAACCACCCATTCCCCCAGGTGCTCTGTCCCAGGGAGATGGGAGTTTTATCTATCAGCTCCTGACTGGGGCTGCTGCCTTTCTTTCAGAGATGCCCTGCCCAGAGAGGAGGACTCTAGAGATGCAGTCTGGCTACAGCAGCTTTGAAGAGCTGTGGTTGGCTCTGCCCAGTTCCAACTTCCTGGTGGCTTTGTTTACACTGTGACGGGAAAACCGCCTGCTCAAGCCTCAGTAATGGTGGACTCCCCTCCCCCCACCAAGCTCCAGCATCCCAGGTTGACTTCAGACTGCTCTGCTGGCAGTGAGAACTTCAAGCCAGTGGATCTTAGCTTTCTGGGCTCCATGGGGTTGGGATCCACAGAGCTAGACCACTTGGCTCCCTGGCTTCAGCCCCCTTTCCAGGGGAGTGAACAGTTCTCTGTCACTGGCATTCCAGGTGCCACTGGGGTATGAAAAAAACTTTGGCAGCTAGCTCGGTGTCTGCCCAAATAGTCACCCAGTTTTGTGCTTGAAACCCAGGGCCCTCGTGGCATAGGCACCTGAGGGAATCTCCTGGTCTTTGGGTTGTGAAGACATGGGAAAAGCATGGTATCTGGGCTGAAATGCACTGTTCCTCACGGCACCGTCCCTTAGGGCTTCCCTTGGCTAGGGGAGGGAGTTCCCCAATGTCTTGTACTTCCCAGGTGAGGTGACACCGCACCCTGCTTCAGCTTGGCCTCTGCGGGTTGCGCCCACTGTCTAACCACTCTCAATGAGATGAGCTGGGTACCTCAGTTGGAAATGCAGAAATCACCCGCCTTCTGCATTGATCTTGCTGGGAGCTGCAGACTGGAGCTGTTCCTATTTGGCCATCTTGCCAGCCACCTCAATCATCCCACTTCTTTCTTTTATACCATATTTTTACTGTATCTTTTCTATGTTTAGATAGGTTTAGATACACAAATAGTTATTATGATACAATTGCTTGAAATATTAAGTCCAATAACATGCTTGTACAGGTTTGTAGCCTATTAGCAACAGGCTATACCATATAGCCTAAGTGTGTAGTAGGCTATACCATCTAGGTTTGTATAAGTACACCCTATGATGTTCACGCAATGAAGAAATTGCCTGATGACCCATTTCTCAAAGCATATCCTCATCATTAAGAAATACATGACTGTTTGAGCACGGTGGCTCATGCCTGTAATCCCAGCACTTTGGGAGGCCGAGGCGGGTGGATCACCTGAGGTCAGGAGTTCAAGACCAGCCTGACCAACATGGAGAAACCCCATCTCTACTAAAAGTACAAAATTAGCCAGGTGTGGTGGCACATGCTTGTAATCCCAGCTACTAGGGAGGCTGAGGCATGAGAATTGCTTGAACCTGGGAGGCGGAGGTTGCAGCGAGCCGAGATCGTGCCATTGCATTCTAGCCTGGGCAACAAGAGCGAAACTCCGCCTCAAAAGAAAAAAAAAAAAAAAAAAGCAAAGAAATACATGACTGTACTTAATAGGCTCAAATCCAATTTTCACAAGGATATAAGAATCAGAATCCCTCTTTTTCTTTTCTTTTCCCCTTCCTTCCTTCCTTCCTTCCTTCCTTCCTTCCTTCCTTCCTTCCTTCCTTCCTTCCTTCCTTCCTTCCTTCCCTCCCTCCCTCCCTCCCTCCCTCCCTCTCACTATTTCATCCAGCCTGGAGTGAAATGGCACAATCTTGGCTCACTGCAGCCTCCGTGTCCCAGGTTCCAGTGATTCTCCTGCCTCAGCCTCCCGAGTAGTTGGGATTACAGGCGCCTGCCACCACACCCAGCTAATTTTTGTAGTTTTAGTAGAGACAGGTTTTGCCATGTTGGTCAGTCTAGTCTCAAACTCCTGACCTCACGTGATCCTCCTGCCTCAGCCTCCCAAAGTCTTCTTTGCTTTTGAGACATCAGTATTCATTTTAACTTAAGAAGGCTCAGATTAAGCAATCTCTCCAAGACCATACTGCTAGGAAGTAACTGAACTGGAATTTGAAACAAGAAGTCTAACTCCATGAATGATGCTCTCTCTCTGTCTAATCTAGATCAGATTTTTAAAAAGCTGATTAGATCACCCCTGGGGACAAGATTGTGCTGGGAGTCTGGGCCTGATTACCTTGTTATGATAAGCCCTTTAATGGCTCTGGATGAACTAGGAAAACACAACTAACAGTTACCCTCCCAGTGATGCTGGGCCCCAAACTGTAGCATTAGGATGTGGCATACTGCCAATAGCATTACCTCTAGAGCAGGGGGACCCAAGTGCAAATCCCAGCTCTGACTATGAACAGTGGATAACCTTGAGAGAATTAATTTATTTCTTTGTGTTCTGTAAAACAAAATCAGAATAGGACACCCAACTTCCCCAAAGGTTATTGAGAGTATTAAATGATTTAATATACATAAAATGCTTAGCTAGTGCTTTGTACACAGTAGATGTTATATAAAGTTTAACTACTGCTATTGTTATTATCTGTCCACTCTCAGTTCACATGTAGCACAAATATTCTCAGGAACTGCTTAGGATCATTTGCTTTAAAAGTGGTGAAGAGTTGTAGTTAGAAGTCCAGATACCAAGCTGTCTTCACCCTGTGTCTCTAAGACTGGTCCACAATGGGCAGCAAGGGCAGGAGTCAAACCCACCTAGCTGTCTCTACTTACATCCCTTCCTATTGTACCATCAGAAGCAGTCTAGGGTAGCAAATGCTTTTGAGTGACCATGCTACCCAGTTCCCTTTAGGCAAGGATCTTACTTTTTTTAGTCCTACTGGTGGTTCTAAGGTTATATGAAATAAATAATCTAGCATTTTATTTTGTCTCATGGGATCTTGTGATTTTTAGGGGTATAGGAAAGTGCCCCCACTCTCTTGTTACTTTTTTTTTTTTTTTTTTTTTTTTGAGACGGAGTCTGGCTCTGTCGCCCAGGCTGGAGTGCAGTGGCCGGATCTCAGCTCACTGCAAGCTCCGCCTCCCGGGTTTACGCCATTCTCCTGCCTCAGCCTCCGGAGTAGCTGGGATCTTGTTACTTCTCCTTGTTGATCATTGATGACTCAGGTTCTTATCAGAGGAAGGAAGGACACCCATGGAATATTGTCTGTGGGACAGGCATTATTCTAGGCACTTAATGTACATAATCTCTTTACATGTTTGTGACAAACCTATGAGGTGGATACTATTATCCCTGCTTTACTGTAAGGAAATTGAAGTTCAGGTTATACAACATCCCCAGTCACTATGGTCACAGAGCAACTAAATAGCTGAGCTGGGATTTGAAACGACATTGATCTGACTCTGCGTATGAGGCTCTCACTCTATTTTTATGAACAAAATTTTATTTTATTACACAATTAGACCTAAACCGAAAATGCAAATGTCACAGGGAGAGATAACACTGATATATGTTCATATTAGAGGGCAATATTGCTATTAGATCTTTCCTTGAAAACAGACTGATAAGGGAGAGAGCTGAGGACAGAATATACATGACAATAAGTAACAAAGAAAGTGAGTGGAGGAGAGAAAAAGGAGGAGCAAAGTATGGAGAAGCGTATTAGTTTTCAATTGCCACTGTAACAAATTATCATGAATCTAGTGTCTTAAATGACACAAATTTATTATCTTTCAGTTCTGTAAGTCAGAAGTGCAACAGGGGTCTTGTCAGGCTAAAACCTGGTTGGTGTTAGGGCTGAGTGTCTTCCTGTAGGCTCTAGGGCAGAATTCATTTCCTTGCTCATTGAGGTGGAGAATTGAGTTCCATGGGGTTGTAGGACTGGGTTCCCCCATTTCCTTGCTGTCTCCTGCTGATCCTTGCAAATGGCCCCTGCTTCTCAGCATTGGCAGTGAGGTATTGAATCCTTCTCACACTGCCAGCTTCAAACTAATTTTGTTTGTTTGTTTGGTTGAGACAGAGTCTTACTGTTGTCACCCAGGTGGGAGTGCAGTGGCACGATTTTGGCTCACTACAACCCCTGCCTCCTGGGTTCAAGCGATTCTCCTGCTTCAGCCTACAGAGTAGCTAGGATTATAGGCCACCATGCCTGGCTAATTTTTGTATTTTCAGTAGAGGTGGGTTTCACTTTATTGGCCAGGTTGGTCTCAAACTCCTGGCCTCAAGTGATCTGCCTGGCTCGGCCTCCCAAAGTGCTGGGATTACATGTATGGGCCACCATGCCCGGCCTCCAGATTCTTTTTTTTTGCCTTTGTTTGTCACATATCTGTGACCCACCTGGAAAGGTTATCCACTTTTAAGAGCTCATGTAATTAGATTGGACCCACTCAGAAAAGCAAGGATAATCTCCCTGTCTCGAGGTTCTTACCTTTAGTCACATCTGCAAAGTCTTTTTTTTTTTTTAATGTAATGTATTCCAGGTTCTGGGTGTTAGGGCATGGACAACTTTGTGGGGAGGCATTGTTCTGCCTACTGTAAGAGGAGTAATTGGGGGTCACCCACAACCTGCCTGTCCCATAGCTTTGCCCTCGGTCTCCTGGTCTTGGGCAGCAGAGTTTTGCTAATTCTCCCATGTTGTTCTCTTCAATGGATCTGAAAGTTCAGGATAAAGATGAAGGAGAGGGAAGCTCTGAGCTGCTAATAGAGAGGTCCTGACCTACCTCCAAAGGGTTTTTGGCCTACTAGCTTTCCCAGTGTCCCTTTAAAGCAATTTGTAGTTTGTTATCCTGTATCATTAACCTAATTAGTGTAATTGCACCCAATTATGTAATCAGTGTAAATACATGAAGAATCCCATAATTAGATGATGTAATTAGGTAATTAATAGATGACGTGGGAAAAATCCATAGAAAACATTCTGAAATGGACATGGTGCCTGCATGAAGCAGGCAATTTGCTAACTTCAGCATCTCAGCCAACTCCCTCTGTTGAGGAAGAGAGATCCACAAATTAATTGGAATCCAGCCATAAAACCCTTGCTCTAGAAACTCCTGCTATCTTGTATCAGATCTTTCCACCCCCAATTTTATGAATACATGGCCAGGTTCTCGCTCTTTGTTGTTCTTGGGAAGAGAAACTTCTCCCATGGAGCTGAGTAGGATAAAAAAAATCTGGTTCAATGTAAACCAGATTTGATACTATGTCTATAGATAGAATGAGACTGTCACCAAGGCCATGTCTGTATGACTGAAATAACCAGACTGCACTGCAGACAGAACCGGGCTGCTTAGCTGACAGTCTTACCAGCTGATTCACATGGAGGCAGTCTGTCTGAACATAGGCACATATTTCTTCAGCAGACACTACGGATCTTGGGAGCTCATGCAGAGAGACGGTTGGTCCAAAAGTCCTGCCAATTCCTTCTCCAAATATACCTTCAGTTTACCCAGTTGTTTCTGCCTCTGTGGTCATGCCCCTAGGTCCAGCCATTGGTGGGTTTCTCACTTGGTCTATAGTAGCAGCATCCTGACTGATCTCCTTGCATTTATTCTCACCCTTTTCCCAATCTGTTCTCCTCCAAAACCAGAGAGGTCTTAAGATCATGTCAATCTGTTGCTTAAAACTTTTTTATGAGAAAACCTATGTCTTTTTTTTTTTTTTGAGATGGAGTCTCACTCTGTCGCCCAAGCTGGAATGCAGTGGCACAATCTCTGCTCACTGCAACCTCCACCTCCTGGGTTTAAGCGATTCTCCTGCCTCAGTCTCCCAAGTAGCTGGGACTATAGGCATGAACCACTACACCCTACTAATTTTTGTATTTTTAGTAGAGACAGGGTTTCACCATATTGGTCAGGCTGATCTCGAACTCCTGACCTCGTGATCCACCCGCCTTGGCCTCCCAAAGTGCTGGGATTACAGGAGTGAGCCACCACGCCTGTTTTTTTTTTTTTTTTTTAGACAGAGTCTTGCTCTGTCACCGAGGCTGGAGTGCAGTGGCGTGATCTCTGCTCACTGCAACTTCGACCTCCTGAGTTCAAGTGATTCTCCTGCCCCTGCCTTTGAGTAGCTGGGATTACAGGCATGTGCAACTACACCCAGCTAATTTTTGTATTTTTAGTAGAGATGGGGTTTTGCCATGTTGGCCAGGCTGGTCTCGAACTCTTGACCTCAGGTGATCCACCTGCCTCAGCCTCCCAAAGTGCCGGGATTACAGACGTGAGCCACTGTGCCTGGCCTACCCCTTGTCTTTTACTGCATAAATCCATTCATTCTCTGGGCCCATAATTCCTTAGAGAAACTTTCTATCATCTCTTAAATTAAAACATTTCCTCGTTACAATCTCCCATAACACATTTCACCTTTTTTTTTTTTTTTTTCTGGTATTCATCACAATCTGTAATTCTGTATTTATTATCTGCAATATTATTTTATAATCTGCCATTCACTAGATTATAAACTTCTTGAAGACAACAGATATGTTTGTTTTGTTCACCACTGAAACCCCAGTATCTAGCACATAGTAGAAACTCTATAAATATTTGTGGAATGAATATTACGTTGAAAGTGGGAGAAAGTTATCATATCAACGGCAGGGGTCAGTCCAAGCCAGCAGGGTGAGAAGCTAAAAGGGTGCTCAGCTTAACAGACACAAATGAATAGCAACTGCAAGGTAGACTTACCCACTGAGCTGTGAGCACTCTCTCCACCTCATAAAAACAGCCCGAAACCCTTGCTGTTTACATGCATTCCTTAGAGAACCATACTTGGAGAGAGAAGTCAGGTCCTTCTTCTCCTTCCAAATTTGGTTATAGAGTGAAAGACATGATCAAGACTAAAATTTATAAATTGACCATAATAGGTTATTAACATGGATCAGATTAGTAAATCTGCTAATTATGGCCATGTCTTTGGCCAGCAGCTCCTGTGGAACATGTTGTGTGGGCTCTGGAGCTATCACACAGCCAACTGAAACCATTAAGAGAACATCTAACTTCTCCTCATTTACAGTTGTGATCAGACTTTGTCTTTTTGTCCCTTTTCTTTTAATTTTAGCCTTTTCCTTAGAGAGAAACCTATGCAGGCTTTGCTGTTGACCAAATGCAGACACATTACTAAATTGAATTTTACCTTTTGTCTTGCATTATACATCCTAGAAAAAACTAGCAGGGAGGTTGAGATAACACTTCATCTGGTGATGTAGACTCAGGTATGGGTTAGTCCTCATTATAAGCAAATAGAAGGGTCAAAAAACAAATAAACAAAAAGAATGAATGCTCTTTGTGGCAAGGTTATTCAAGGCACAAAATGTAGTCAGCTTCTCTGTTTCCAAACTCAACCAAGCAAATCAAATGCAGTGTCAATTGGATTTTCTCTTTTTATGAGTTGAGTGCTATTGCATTTATAGTCATTTCTCTAATAAGCACTTGATCTTTCTGTAATAATTTCATTAATTCACTTATTTAGTCTTTAACAAATATTTATTGAACACCTTCTACTTACTTGGGACTTTACTAGTTACTTGAAATGCATGCAATTCTCTTCTTAGCAATATGTCTTCTCTCCACGAAACCAGATCTCTGGGTCAGCTTTCCAAGAGCATTAAGAACCAAGACCATTTTCAGGAAGATAGATGGCTACGTCTGGATTTACAATCTGGGCCAGAGAATGCAGATAGCAAGTCTACTGGATTGGTATGACCAAGACAGATGCAGCCCCTCTCTTGCAGAACAGTCTAGCTAACAAAATAGGCTGGAATTAATTCTAGTTCAATGTAATGAGTGTTATTCTAGGGGAAGCACAAGGTGCATGATAACACATTTTAGGTAAATCTGACCTAGTCTAGGGCTTCAGGAAAGGCCTCTTGGAAAAGCTGATATGTAAGCTGAGATTTACAAGAAGAGTAGAAGTGCAAGGTAAGGGATTGCCTGATATAATAGCGGTTGCATGTGTGTGTGTGTGTGTGTGTGTGTGTGTGTGTGTGTGTGTGTATTTTTTTTTTTTTTTTTGAGCGGAGGTGGGGAATATATGTTCAGTGATAGTGATATTGTCCTTGGGAAGGATGTTCAAGGATGTTCACAGATCTGAAGGTGAGAGGGTACATGGCATATTCATTGGATTGAATGGAAGAAGAGAAATATGACTGGATCATATATTCTCTAAACATATATGTTTGAGAATGAGTGCCTTTCCCCTGCCCCCAACAGGAGGCAGCTTCTTGGGGACAAAAACGTTCCTAGTTTGCATTTTACATGTTAAATGTGAAAAATATGTTGAGGAAGCTTTTTAGTGAATGTCCAAATGACTCAAGGCTATTCTGTGTGGTTTTTTAAAGAAGGTGAATTATAGAAGGATGGTGCTGTAAGAAATTTCAAATGAGAATGATGGAGAGAAGCTTGTTACGTTCTGGCTTCTTCTACCAACCTGTCTTCTCCCTGCGAATCCATATCTCTGGGTCAGTCTCCCAAGGGCTGGAGTAACCAGCACCATTTTCAGGGAGATAGATGGCTACATCTGGGTTTATTGCCTGCACCAACAGGACACAGATAGTATGTCTGCCGGATTGGGCTGGCCAACCTCCACAGTGTGAGGCAGCATCAATGGCTCCAGTGGGATACCTACGGGCACATATATCGATCGTAAATAATGTCTTAATGTCCTATAGTAGGTCATAAATCAAAGAGATTTCAAAATATCTTTCTCTCCGGTTTGTTCCAATGGGCTGCATTCTGGCTTGGAACTTTTCTTTTTAGGGTTAGAGCATGACCTGGCCCTCTTGCCCACTGCAGTTCAAATCCTTTTCTTAACCTCTGCTTCCACAGGGCCTGGAGAGCTTATTATAACCATCTTTGTCTCTGTGCACACATCACTGGAATAAACAGAGTTGCAGAGCCTTCATATTTTGCCCTCTGCCAATACTTCATAAATACCCTGGTGGCTATTTGATGGGCTGCACTATTGTTTGCAAGTAAACTATTTTCCTCAGTTTTAACATTAAGTATTATACAGATTTACAGAGTTAGAAAGAGCCTTATAGTTTATTAAATTTATCCCCTTCTTTGACCAACTGAAGCAAGAAAGAGAAAATGATTTGCTCCAGCATATCCAGGCCTTTAGGAAGGAGTGACCCACCTGACTGGAGTTTGGAAGAAGGAACTAGTTATGCTTGGTTTAGTCCCTACTGAGTGGGTGTATTCTAGTTGGCTCTGTCATCATTCCTGGGATGAGCTGTGCCTCTGCAGGAGATGAGGAGGGGCCTGAAGTTATCCATCTACCTGTGATTTGATGGGTGGGTTTAATTTCAGGATAAAATTCCAACTCATGTCCTTCAATCCAGCCTTTTATAAAGTTGATGTTTGATCCCCATCTGTCTAATTCCTGGGTGTATCTCTTACTGGTTCCAAAATCAGAAGGGAAAGAGGAACGTTATTCCCTGGATACTCCTTAAACTCTACAAAGCAACTCTCTTTAACATTGGTGATCACATTAACATGCTGATCTTTATAACCTATCATTGCCCTGGCTTCAGCCACTGTTCCTACCCCTATCCCTGACTCCAGCCCCACCACTACACTATCAGAGTGAGAGTTGCAATAGAGTCAGATCCCTTTCTGGAGAGATTTAACGACTTCCCAAAAGTTCTTTTGCATTCCTGATTGTCTAGAGTTCCTGACATTTTACCATTGGTGATTCATTGTTTACACATCCTACGTTTGTTTTCAGAAGGACTTTTCTTTTCTTTTTTTTTTTGAGGCAGAGTCTTGCTCTGTCATCCAAGATGGAATGCAGTGGCATGATCTCGGCTCACTGCAACCTCTGCCACCCAGGTACAAGAAATTCTCTGCCTCAGCCTCCTGAGTAGCTGGGATTACAGGCACCTACCACCATGCCCGGCTAATTTTTTGTTTAGTAGAGACAGGGTTTCACCATGTTGGCCAGGCTGGTCTCGAACTCCTGATGCCGTGATCCACTCGCCTTGGCCTCCCAAAGTGCTGGGATTACAGGTGTGAGCCACTGTGTCTGCCCAGACTTTTCTTAATGCATATATTTTATCTGGCATCTTTGTGTAGAATATTAGAGACAAAGAAGGATGGATTTGGATTCAGACAGAAAAGATTTCAAATGTGATTCTCAGGTTTCTCACCTGAAAAATGGGTATGGGTCAACCAAAATAGGTCAGGCTATACTACAGCAAAAAGCAACTCTGTCATCTCTTCGGCTTAACACAGCAAAAGTTTATTTTTAATTCACACAAAGTTTGCAATTATCCTGTATGTAACATTATTTTGCAGCAACACCATTTGGAAAAGTGGTCCCCTAAGTCATTATGGCAGAGGAAGGGGGAACTGCAGATTTAAACACAAAAGTGAGATGTGTCACTTCTGCTCACCTTTCTTTGTCCATAACTAGTAACATGGCTGTGCCTATCTGCAAGGGAATGAGAAATTTTAGGCCTTTCTGTACAGAAGCTAGAAGACAACCAGATATCGATGAAAATTAAGAATGCCACAGAAGAATAATTATACTTGTCCTATAAGATTGTTGTGGGAGTTAAATGGGATAATATATGTACAATTGATGACACCTAGTGAGTATCCTGTAAACTTTACCTAAATTTATGTAGCAGGGAAAGGTAGAAGCAGAGATTGCAAAGCCACACTGGAAGTTTTGGGAATCCAGAAAGGGTTGCGTAAGTGACCTGGGTGCTCATGTATTTCACGGAAGGTAGGAAAGAGGCACATTGTCTTCACTTTATTCTTCTTCTCAGCCCTAGTTACCCCCCATGGGCAATACAACACATTATGCTACATGTACATGCTGACCAAACCTTGTGAGACGGTGAGGGACAGAGAGGACAATGAAATCTGTGAATATGTTCTCCGTGTATAGCACCATTCACATTGCAACACATCTATTTTCTTACCTATTTTTTTTTTTTTTTTTTGAGACAGAGTCTCGCTCTGTTGCCCAGGCTGGAGTGCAGTGGCGCGATCTCAGCTCACTGCAAGCTCCACCTCCCGGGTTCACGCCATTCTCCTGCCTCAGCCTCCTGAGTAGCTGGGACTACAGGCGCCCGCCACCACGCCTGGCTATTCTGTATTTTTAGTAGAGACAAGGTTTCACTGTGTTAGCCAAGATGGTCTTGATTTCCTGACCTCGTGATCCACCCACCTCGGCATCCCAAAGTGCTGGGATTACAGGCCTGAGCCACTGCGCCAGGCCTTCTTACCTAATCTTAACAGTGGTGTAAAAGAAGTTATATTTACCTTTGTTTTGCAAGTGAGGAAGCCACCTCTTACCTGCAAGGTAATGGGAATGTTAAGTTGCCTTCCCGTGTTCTGACAAGGGAGAGCTAATAAGTGTTGGAGCTGGGTTTCAATCTAGGGATCTCTGACTCCAAGGCTTTTAATTTTCCCTCCATCCCAGGCTCGCTGCCTCTCTCCATTCTGCCATCCTTAGCATAGCGCCTGGCACACACCAATATGTGCTTGTGAAAGAGAGGTTACACAGTCAAACTCGGCCAACCTCAGTTCTGGAAGAAGCAAACTTTCTAGTTGTGCCCAAGACCATCCTGACAAGAGATGGCCATGGTTGTGTTTGGTTCGATGAGAAAACCTGACTTGATCATAGAACTCGTTAACCAGAGGTTTACATGTATGATAATAATTACTCTTCTCAAGTTGGAAAACAGGGACTCTGAGAAGAAATGTGCAAAGCCTGGAATAAAACTTAGAACCCTTGATTCAATATATGAAACTACTTTTGCCAAAGCTTTTCATTCCTCAGCTTCCTTTATGGGACAAACGGAGCTCAACGTCGGCTTTATTTGATTACCATCCCTTTCCCCAATGACTGATTTTATTATTGGCACTGGAGATATTTGTGGCTCTCTCCTTCTCAGTTTAAATGTCATTTTTGCAGAAAGGCCTTTTCTGACCCCCTTTTAAATAAATGAGTCTTCTTTATTCCTTCTCAGAGGTTAAAAAAACAGTTTATAGTCAGGCTGGCCTGCGTTTGGGCCCAGTCCCGACATTGCTAGCTTTGAGACCTTTATAAATTACTTAAATTTTTCTGTCCATTAATTTCCTCATCTGTAAAATGGAGAAGTCAGTAGTACATATTTCTTAAAATTGTAGGAGTAACCCTGTGAACTTACTTGGGCGAAAAAAAAAGAAAAAAAAGGATTGTAGATTTGGTGAGTGTGATGATTAACACTGAGTATCAACTTGATTGCATTGAAGGATGCAAAGTATCGATCCTGGGTGTGTCTGTGTGGGTGTTGCCAAAGGAGATTAACATTTGAGCCAGTGGGCTGGGAAAGGCAGACCCACCCTCAATCTGGGTGGGCACCATCTAATCAGCTGTCAGCACGGCCAGGATATAAAGTAGGCAGAAAAACGTGAAAGGGCTAGACTGGCTTAGCCTCCCAGCCTACATCTTTCTCCTGTGCTGGATGCTTCCTGACCTCAAACATTGGACTCCAAGTTCTTCAGCTTTGGGACTTGGACTGGCTTTCTTGCTCCTCAGCTTGCAGACAGCCTATTATGGGACCTTGTGATTGTGTGAGTTAATACTACTTAATGAACTCCCCTTTGTATATATATCTATTCTATTACTTCTGTCCCCCTAGAGAACCCTGACTAATATGGTGAGGATTAAATGAGATGATACAAGCTTCTTAAAACATTTGGTGGTTCATGGATCATTCAATCAATGTTAGCTATTATTATTAACAAAATACTATGTTTATTTCCATCCTAATGTTTATCATAAGCTATTAGTTTATTTGTTTAGTTAGTTAAGTGTCCTGAAGCAGAGACTTTATCTTATTTATCATTGCATCTTCAGTATCTGGTGCAACACCTGGCTCATATGTACTGAATAAATGTTTGTAGAATGAATAAATGAATAACATGCTAGAAACCATGTGAAGGATGGCCACAGAGATGATTTAGATGTTGTCCCTACCCTTTAAGAACTTACAGTCTAGTGAGGAGATAAGTAAAGAAATAACTCAATACTGAGCAGAATGTAATTAGTGTTTGTGATGGTGAATTTTGGATGTCAACTTGACTAGATTAAGGGATACCTATATAGTTGGTAAAGCATTATTTCTGGGCGTGTCTCTAAGAGTGTTTCTGGAGTACATTGGCCTGTGAGTTGTTGGATTAAATGGAAAAGATCTGCTCTCAATGTGAGTGGGTACCATTCAATCAACTAGGGGATCAGATAGAACAAAAAGGCAGAGGGACAGTGAAGTAATTCTTTCTCTCTCTTGGTGCTGGGACAACCTTCTTCTCCTGGATTTGGATACGAGGACTCTAGGATCTCTGACTTTTGGACTCTGGGACCTGCATTGGCTCCCCTAAGTACTCAGTCCTTTGGCCTCACACTAAGAATTACATCATCAGCTTCCCTGACTCTGAAACTTTTGGGCTTGGATTGAGACACACTCCCAACATCCCTGGGTCTCTAGCTGTCATAGCCTGTCAGCCTGTATAATCATGTCAGCCAATTCTCCTAGTAAATCTCCTTTTATCTCTATTTATCTATCGGGCAGGGCCCAATGGCTCACACCCGTAATCTCAGCACTTTGGGAGGCTGAGGCGGGTGGATCATCTGAGGTCAGGAGTTTGAGACCAACCTGGCCAACATGGTGAAACCCCATCTCTACTAAAATACGAAAATAAGCTGAGCATGGTGGTACACACCTGTAGTCCCAGCTACTTGGGAGACTGAGGCAGGAGAATCACTTGAACCTGGGAGATGGAGGCTGCAGTGAGCTGAGATCATGCCAGTATACTCCAGCCCGGGTGACAGAGAGAAACTTTGTCTCAAAAAATAAAATAAAATAAAATTTATCTATTTATCTATCTGTCTATCTATGTTATGTCTATGTATCTGTCTATCTATCTATCTACGTATCTATCTATCTTTTTTTTTTTTTTGAGAAGGAGTCTTGCTCTGTTGCCCAAGCTGGAGTGCAGTGGCCGGATCTCAGCTCACTGCAAGCTCTGCCTCCCGGGTTTATGTCATTCTGCCTCAGCCTCCCGAGTAGCTGGGACTATAGGCGCCCACCACCTCGCCCAGCTAGTTTTTTGTATTTTTTAGTAGAGATGGGGTTTCACCGGGTAAGCCAGGATGGTCTCAATCTCCTGACCTTGTGATCCACCTGTCTCAGCCTCCCAAAGTGCTGGGATTACAGGCTTGAGCCACCACGCCCGGCCATATCTATCTATCTTATGAGTCTTATTGGTTTCATCTCTCTGGAGAACCCTGACTAATACAGGTTGTATACCTTATCTGAAATGCTCTGAACCAGAAGTGTTTTGAAGTTTGAATTTTTTTGGACTTTGAAATATTTGCTTATACATAATGAGATATCTTGAGGATGAGACCCTTAAGTCCAATCACAAAATTAATTTATGTTTCATAAACACCTTATTTTAATTTTAACTATTTTGTGCATGTGACTAAGTTTTGACTCTGTTTTGACTACAGCCCATCATGAGGTCAGGTTGGAATTTTCCACTGTGGTGTCGTGTTGGCACTCACAAAGCTTCAGATTTTGGAGCATTTTGGGGTTTCAGATGAGAGTTGCTCAACCTGTACAGTGTTTTTAAACAGTGATACACAAGGTGTGAGGATGGTGGGTCAGCAGATGGAGGAAGCCAGTCTGTTGGCATGTCTATGAATGCTTCCGAGAGGCCTTTATCGTGGAAACTGGTGTAAATACTTAATTTACATTTTGATGGCATTTCCAGTTTTTGTATCTAGAACAGATAGATGAATAAAAAGCAGATCAGCTGCTTTTAACATAGAATTTGTTGTGAGTTTTCCTAGTCTTTTTTCCACGTAGAAAGATTACAAAGAGGTGCATCTTGTGGCTCTGATCAGACATATCCAGGAAAAACATTCAGTTCCACTTTACTCTGGCTAGGAAGAGCCTATCTCTCCACTCAAGTGTAGCTGCATTGGGATTTTTTCCTTGTCCACAGTCTAATATCCATGAGGCTGTCTGCTTGCTTTATATGATGGAGCTCTTGGGTCATTTTAATCTGAATGTTCACCTCAGCCTCCAAAATTATGAATAAGAAATACATTTAGAGCCTAAGTCTGTTTTGGAAACAAACTTTTGTTTGTCTATATTTTCTAAAACTGTCTGTATTTTCTGAGCTTCCTTAGCTGGTTGTTTTTCAAAACATAGGGCTTCACATTATGCCTAATCCCAAATTGCCAGAATGGTTAAAAATAGCAGATATATTTAAAGGTTGCTATACTTGAGAAACTCTTAGGGGGTTCCAAATTCTTTATATGTCTGGGAAGCAGCTCCATGTGTAGAAAACGATAGGATGTCTGTGTCTCTCTCTGCATCCTGCTGTCTGTGCATCTGGGAGCAGCTCTGGGATGGTGTTGCCAGACAAGGGAAGGCACTGTTTGTACCTGCAGTTGGCAGGTAAAGGTGGAGACACCCAGTGAGGCTGATGCCATTTGTCCTTTGGTTCTTACTTTACTCTGTTGCCTTGGCAACTGCCATGGGAGAAACTTCTGGAACATAGAAAGCTTAGAATGCTCTCATCAAGATTGTTCATGGTTCTCTGGCTAAGGGACCTCTTTTAAAAGAGTAGTTTCATTTTTCTTCACGATAGTGTGATAATTTCAGTCTGTCCCAATGCAAAAATCATCTTTTTTTTGTGTGTGTGGCAGGTGGGGCAGAACTTCCATCCTGCTGAGAGTTCTCCAGAGGGAGCATGTACCCCAGGGAGTCTCTGAAATCACAAGCATTTAGAGGAAAATTGAAGCTCTGTGGAATTTCAATCTGCCTTCCTTAAAAAGGCACATAGTTTTAAATCATTGCTCCATTAAGTCTTTTGTATTCCCCAGTTAGTACTTTCTGTGTTTCCTTTTCCCTTTTTTTTTTTTTCCTTTAGCTTCTCTGCTATTCTGTTACAACTCGTTTCTCGTGTGTCCCGCGGCTGACTCCTGAGGAGTTGACAAGTTTCCTACTTTAACTCTGTAGAGATTATACTTGGTCCCGGCAGGTGTGGCCCAGTGGTTGCAGGGAGTGCCACCAAAGGGACGCAAAGAGCGCCTTCACTGCGCAGCACCCTTGTCTGGAAGATGTTTCCTTCCTAGAACAAGTCCCTACAATCATAGAGCAGTTCCACAAGAATTCTGAACCCCTGACTTCTGTATCTGTGCTGTTTATATTGAGG
Source organism: Piliocolobus tephrosceles (assembly GCF_002776525.5). Lineage (NCBI taxonomy): Eukaryota > Metazoa > Chordata > Mammalia > Primates > Cercopithecidae > Piliocolobus > Piliocolobus tephrosceles. The sequence goes on along the minus strand of NC_045434.1, from coordinate 21,417,400 downwards.
TGACCTGAAAGGATTTCCTGCCAAAGTGAAAATTCCAGGATGTAAAGGGGTTCTAGAAGTCTGCAAGTGGGAGGAAGAGTTCAGGCTCCAGTGTTAGGTTCTTCCAGGATTCTAGGTAAAGACAGGTGACTGGCAGAGATCATTGAATCTGAGTGGAATGCTTGGTCTTTGTAGGCAGTTTTGCTAAACATACAGGAGGCACTCTAGGGGATATTTAGTATAATTAATTTATTTTACAATGTGAGGAAACAATCCTAGAGCATGGAAAAACTTAACCAACATCATGTAGCCAAATTACATATCCAAGACTAAGCTAGATTTCCTAAGACTCCAGCCAGTGTTTATCCTGAATATTAATGTATTTTTCTGGAAGAAGATCATTGTTTTAATGGAACAGTTTATATGGACATTATAGGACTGTTTTGGTAGATTCAGTACAATTAAACATTCTTGATTAAAGAAAAACAGCTGGCCAGGCGCAGTAGCTCATACCTGTAATCCCAGCACTTTGGGATGCTGAGACAGGTGGATCGCTTGAGGTCAAGAGTTCAAGACCAGCCTGGCAAACGTGGTGAAACCCTGTCTCTACTAAAAATATAAAAATTAGCGGAGTGTGGTAATAGGCACCTGTAATCCCAACTATGTGGGAGGCTGAGGCAGGAGAATTGCTTAAACCCAGGAAGTGGAGGTTGCAGTGAGCTGGGATTGTGCACTGCACTCCAGCCTGGGCAACAGAGTGAGACTCCATCTCAAAAAAAAAAAAAAAAAAAAAAAAAAACCAACTTACAGCGTCATTGGAAGAGGACAATGTACTAAGTAATAATTTGTGTGAACCTTATTCTCCATGGAACAATGTTCACTCATTCATTTTTGTCACCAAATATTTAATAAACCCCATAAAGTGTACAAGGAACTGGGGGAGAGAGAGATGAACAAGATAATGGCTCAGCATTTCAGAAGCTTATGAAAGTTTTGTACAGGAGACATTATTGGAAAAGCATGTTTAAAAAGGAGCTCCAAGTAGAGTTAGAACACAAGCTTCTTTACGTGCAATGGCACGTAACTCTGCAAGGCTTTTTAACTCATCCTTCAGAGACTCCTCATCAATAAACTGGAAAACAAAATTTAGGCCAAACAATTATGAGGTGGGCAAAGAGTAAACTTTGAGATTAAGTTGATCATTGTCTATCAGTATAAATTTAATAAGCATTAATTTCTCAGAAAAATAAAAGAGGAGGGATCAGCAGACTATACTCCCTGTATAGCAAACTATACTGCCTGATGGCCAAATTCATCCCTTACTTATTTTTGTAGATAAAGTTTTATTGGAACACTGCCATGGACATTTGTTTACATATTGTCTATGGCTACTTCTGCACTATAATGGTCAAGTTGAATAATTTTGACAGAGACTGTAAGTCCTGTAGAGCCTAAAATATTTACTATCAGGCCCTTTCCAGAAAAAATTGTCCAACCCTTGGAATATTGCTTGATGAAAAAGTTTACAATGGAGTCCAGTTTGTGTGAGATGGCTTGCTGACTTATTGTTCCAGTAAAAATAGTTGGTGGATTGGAAGAATATCCCCAGCAAATGAATAAAATTCAGTAGAGACAGGGGTAGAGTATTAAATCTAGGAGAAAAAAAAGTAACCATATAAATGAGTATCAGAAGGACTAATTGTGTATAACTGAGAAAATATGGACTAGTTATTAAAGAAAGTTAGCCAGCTTACCCTGGGGCAGCACTGTTAAGCAAGATAGTTCTATAGATAAGCAGAAGCTATCAATTATAATAATTGGTTAACATTTTTTGATACCTTACTTGTAGGTGGTGATATTTTGAGTGCTTCACATGTTTCATCTCAGCTAATCCTAACAAAAATGTGATTGATTACAAGGCATATTTTACACAGGAAGATACTAAGGCTGGGATAAAGGAAGTGCCCAGGGTCACACAGCAACTAGGTTGTAGGTCCAAGACTTGAACTTGGCCAGGATAATTCCAGAAGTCAAATTTTTTTTCTTTAGTTTAATGTATTTTAATAGCAAACTTACAGGAACAGCACAGAAGACAGACAACATTAAAAACGTGTACTTGCATGTAGGACAACTCAGAAAAGTATAGTGAATGGATGAAATCTACTGTATGATAAAGATGCTACAAACACTATTTAGTTGCCGTCAATAAGAACTTTACTTGTTTTAAAAAAATCCAAAAGCTGGCATTGTCCAGAAAAATTTAACAGGTTTATTTATAATTATTATGAAGTTGAACCGCTGAAACTTGTTCACTGAAACATTTTAACTTGCATTAATGCTTTACACCTCTGCATTTATATTAAAAATTCACACACAAATGAAAATGGAAAAACTGCTAATACCTGATTTCTGTCCCCTATTTTTCCACTCACAATCATATACTTAGGTACCTTTTGACCCCTTGGAAAAAAAATATCTAACGTTCAGAACTACCAATAACAGGAAGAAGAGATTTTTTTTTTTTTTTTGAGAATGAAATGTTTCCCATCATAGTGGATTCTTAAGCACTTTCTCCATGTATGCGGTGTGCTAGCTGGATGTCTTTTGGCATAATTGTTACACGTTTGGCATGGATAGCACACAGGTTGGTGTCTTCAAAAAGGCCAACCAGATAGGCCTCACTCGCCCCCTGCAAAGCACCCATAGCTGCGCTCTGGAAGCGCAGATCTGTTTTAAAGTCCTGAGCAATTTCTCACACCAGACGCTGGAAGGGAATTTTGGGAATCAGAAATTCAGTGGACTTCTGATAACGTCTAATTTCACGGAGCGCCACAGTACCAGGCCTGTAACGATGAGGGTTCTTCACCCCTCCAGTAGAGGGCGCACTCTTGCAAGTGGCTTTTGTAGCCAGTTGCTTCCTGGGTGCCTTACCACCAGTCAATTTGCGGGCAGTCTGCTTTGTACGAGCCATGGTAGAGAGACCTCCTTAGTTACCTCTCTTCTCCTTCGGCTGGAGCTCGACGAGGGAGAGGCGGCGCTGGTTTTGGAGAGCGACGGTGGCGTGGTGGCGGCTGCGAACACAATTGAAAGCCAGAAGTCAAATTTTTAACCAGTATGCAATATTGCTGCTGTATAATAAATCCCTATTTACTAAGCAGGCGTGACCTAATGAGAAGAATATAAGTATAAAATATGAGGAAGGTGGGTAATTAATCCAACAATAGAGGCAAATTGCATAGGGTAGCCTACATATCTTTAGGAATTATTCTAACTTGATAAACTCTTACAACTAAGAAAACTTGATGTTTTGAATTTTGGTGGAAAGGAAAAAATAATCTAATTAGTTAGTGAAATTCTCAGCTTATTCAACAAGGTGATAGTCCTGATAGAATAAGCATAATGGAACCCAATCTGTTTTCTGCAAATCTTCAGGGCCACAGGGAATATTCGTTATTGAAGCACTTCTTATCCGTGTCTGCCACTCTTTCCCTAAGTAGCAAATGGTGTAGGATTCATCTGGAGAGTATTCAAGTTGAGGGAAATGAGTCTCTGTCTCTGTCTTAGGTCAGGTTTCTTGGGAAGCAGACTCTGAGATGGAGATTTGCAGGCTGCAGACTTATTGGGAAGTACTGTCAAGTTCAATATCTGTAAGAGAATGAGGAAGAAAGAAGGCAAATGGAGAAGCTGAACTACCATGAGACCCCAGCCTATCTCAGAGGGAATATGCACTGGAATGACTTTTCAGAGTAGTCCTAGATCAAGGCAAGAAGGCTGGGCCTATGTACGACCACACTAAACAGACATTAGATATGTGCTCTTTCCAAGGAGGGTCATAACTTTTTTTGTTGTTGTTTTTTTGAGACCGAGTTTCACTCTGTCACCCAGGCTGAAGTGCAATGGCTTGATCTTGGCTCACTGCAACCTCTGTCCCCTGGGTTCAAGTGATTCTCCTGCCTCAGCCTCCTGAGTAGTTGAGATTATGGGCATGCACTACCACGCCTGGCTAATTGTATTTTGCTAGGGATGGGGTTTCACCATGTTGTTTGGCCAGGCTGGTCTCGAACTCCTGACCTCAGGTGATCCAGAGAGGCATAATTTTGGCCCAGGATAGTGCCCAAAGAGGGGCTCAGCTGTGCGTCATAAGCAGGCATTTCTCCTTGAGCCTGGGGCAGTCAGCCCTCTTCCTAAGGAGGATCTGAGAGTCATATCACAGTATTCACCACAGTATCTTACCCATTTTCTTTTCTCCCTCAAACCCTGGGTTGAAAACTTCAGGGAGACATCAATGAAGAGTGCATAAAAATCACCTCAGAAGTACTCTATTCCGAAGTTTCACTTACATAAAAGGACATAACATCTTAGGATTTTCAGCCCTATGAGATGCGTATGACCTCCCATGGCTTTCCATTTTTAATCCTATTCTTCTGTCTCTCACTTTTGGTGTGTGGGCATAGCATGTCAAACAAATGATTGAGGGTCTGGGTATGGTGGCTCACGCCTGTAATCCCAGCTCTTTGGGAGGCTGAGGTGGGAAGATCGCTTGAGACCAGGAATTCAAGACCAGCCTGGGCAACATGGCAAAACTCCATCTCTATAAAAAAGACAAAAATTATCTGGGCATAGTGATGCACGCCTGTAGTCCTAGTTACTCTGGAGGCTCGGGTGGGAAGATTGCTTGAGCCCAGGAGTTCAAGGTTGCTGTGAGCGGTGATTACACCACTGCACTCCAGCCTGGGTGACAGAGTGAGATTTCATGTCAATATATATATATATATATATTGAGGGACATGATGGGGTGAGATGATTTAAAGATGTTGTATGCTCTGGAAAGTTCCTGTGTTAGGTGTAAAATTGAAGTCAATCTCCAAAGGCCCATTACCCTTATAAGCCTTGGATTTAAGATTTCAGGAATGCATTTTACATTGAAATGGCCTAGTTGCCATCTCTACCTGGGTGGATTCAGGGTGGGTATGTAAGAGCCTGTGGGACTGGTTGGGGGAAGTAAATTAAATAGATTTGTAAGATTTCTTAATTTTCATGGTTCTCAGAATTTATCTTGAGGCTAAAATCTTGAACATAGTTAAAAAAAAAATCAATGACCTCATTTTCCCCTTCATAGTTACCTCAATCAGTTTGACATCTACTGAGTGTGACCCACTGGAACATGTAGCATGCTTTCATTGGGTAGATCATCAGATCTGCAAGGTTAATGCATCTCACCTGCCGTGGCACACATGCTGAGGAGAGCATTCATTTACACAAAGTTTGTGACAGACAATAGAGTCTCTCATAGACTTTGGAAAATGAAAGGACGGTATCTATGAATACAGTCACGCATTGCTTAATGATGAGGATATGTTCTGAGACAGGTCTCGTCAGGTGGTGGCGTCATTGTGCCAATATCATAGAATGTACTTACACTAACCTAGATAGTATAGCCGACCATACCTAAGCTATATGATGTAGCCTGTTACTCCTAGGCTATAAACCCATACATCATGTAACTGTACTAAATACTGTAGGCTATTGTAGCACAGTGATAAGTATTTGTGTATCTAAACATATCTAAACACGGGAAAGGTACAGTAAAAATATGGTATAAAAGATAAAAATGGTATACCTGCAGAGGGCACTTACCATAAACAGAACCTGCAGGACTGGAAGTTGCTTTTGGTGAGTGAGTGGTGAGTGAGTGTAAAGGCCTAGGATATTACTGTACACTACTGTAGACTTTACATACCCTGTACGCTTAGGCTACATAAATTTACATAAAAAAAGTTCTTTCTTCATTAATAAATTAAGCTCAGTTTACTGTAACATTTTTACTTTGTAATTTTTTTAATTTTAAAAACTTTTGGTTTTTGTAATATCACTTAGCTTAAAACATAAATACAATGTACAGAAATTTTTCTATAAAAATTCTTTATTTCCTTATTCTGTAAGCTTTTTCTATTTTTTAAAATTTTATTTTTTTTTACTTTATAAAGTTTTTTGTTCAAAACGAAGACACAAACACACATGTTAGCCTGTGTGTGTCCTGACAGAGTCAGAATCATCATTATCAGTGTCTTCCACCTCTACAACTTGTTCTACTGGAAGATATTCAGGGGCAATAACATACACAGAGCTGTCCTCTCCTATGATGTTAATGCCTTCTTCTGGAATACCTCCTGAAGGACCTGCCTGAGGCTGTTTTACAGTTAATTAGTTAACTTTTTTATAAGTATAAGGAGCATACTCTAAAATAACAAAAGTATAGTACAGTAAATACATAAACAAGTAACCTATTTATTATTGTTATAGGTATTATGAACTCTGCACAATTGTATGTACAATTTATACATTGATACATTTACAGCACTGGCAGCAGAGTAGTTTTGTTTACACAAGCATTGCCACAAACTCCTGAGTAACGCATTGCACTACAATGTTAGGACCACTGTGATTTCACTAGGTGATAGCATTTTTTTCTGTTCAATTATAATCTTATGGGACCACCATCATAAATGCATTGTTGACTGAAACATCATTATGTGGCACATGACTGTACTCAGACCATCTCAAGGGAAGGTTGCAGGAGCTATTTAAAAGGGTTCACTGATAAGGCAAAACAGATTAGGGGCAGGAAGTATTGAATCCAATTATAATGGAGCTAGAATAGAGTGATAGGCAGAGGAAATTGGCTAGAATTTTGAAATCAACCTTCAATTTTCCCAGAAAAAGAGGCTTAATATTAGCTACGCAACATTATATTTAGTATCAACTATTTTATTCTTGCTATGCTAGGCAATTTTTATATACATGAGCTCAGTTAACTATCAGCAAATTTTCAAGTTTGGTGCCATTTACCTTATTTATATACGAGGAGACTAAGACTCACAAGAGTTTTGAGTGATTTGTCTGAGTAAAGCCTGGATTTCTGGTAAGTCTGTTTATTAACTGAGCAAAAGATTGTTTTCAGCTGAGTTCTGGAAGGCCACAGACATATCCAAGGATAAATAAAACATATGCCTAAGAGGTTTATTTATGATTACTGTGACTTTAGTTGCCCATTAAAGTCTCAATCATTGCTTCTGGCTAAATCAGTAGACATTTTACTTTATTAGTTCACTCATTTTAAAGAGCATTTTTAATTCACACAGAGGTCCTGGGAAAAGACTTAAGGTCAAATGTGGCACAGTGGTCCAAAGGATCTAAGATTAACAACAGATTATGACTATTCACAGATAAGTGACACTGAGTAGAATTATTTTCTCATGGTCATTGTAATGAAAAGGAGTTGATTTTGGGGGCGGCCAACACAGGTTTAGGACCTTTCCATTGTTCACATGTGATAGAAAGTAATAGAAAGAATGGTAGCCTACATCTGAACTAATTCCACTTATCTACAAAGCTGTCCATTTCCTTGAAGTTCTGGGTTCTATTTGTCTTAATCTGAGTGGTTTTTTCTCCCCTGCCCCCCCACATGGGAAGGTCACTGTATATGAAGTCAAGAGTAATGGATTCTAGCCCAGTTCCCTACTTTATTGCCATGGTGAATATTGGCAAACTATATAACCTCCGTAAGTTTTAGTTTTCTTATCTTGTAATATTGACCTTGTTTATATCCCTGGTTATTGCAACCTCCAAATAACAAAGTAGGTAAGAATTCATTGAAAGCTTAAACTACTATGCAAATACGAAAAAGAAATGTAGTTAAAGTGTCTTCAACTTTGTGGAACTTACAATGCTGCTTCGTGCATACTGAGATTCTGAAAATATTACATTCACTTTTGCTTAATAATTAGCTCCAATTCTTGTCAAGTTTCATAAAATGAAACCTGTAAAATTGCCAGTGTCCAGAAATAAAGCGCTCTTGGAAGAGGTTTCACTTATTCAAGTAAAAGATATTTTATATCTTGTAAAAAGTAGGTGCATGAATCAATCTTTATATGATCTCATTGTGAACTGGGGCCAGTATGGCCCAGCTTTTGCACAATTGTGCCACATGACATGAGAGCACAACTCCAACTCCAGGAGCTTTGAAGAATAACATCGATTTTTACTAATCATTTTCTTGAAAGTGGTCAACCCAAGATTTTATTCAATGTACCAAACAGGAAGTATCCCAGAAAAAAATGTACCAAACGGGAAGTATCCCAGAAAACCTCTCTAGATATTATTTTTTCTCTCCAAAGTTCCATAGTCATGACAGTCATTGAAAATCCCTGTATTAATTCATTTTCACACTGCTGATAAAAATATACCCGAGACTGGGCAATTTACAAAAGAAAGAGGTTTGATTGAACTTATAGTTCCACGTGACTGGGGAAGCTTCGCAATCATAGTGGAAAGCAAGGAAGAGCAAGTCACATCTTACATGGATGGCAGCAGGCAAAGAGAGAGAGCTTGTGCAGGGGAATTCCTCTCATTATCATGAGAACAGCATGGGAAAGACTTGCCCCCATGATTCAATTACCTCCCACTGCGTCCCTCCCATAACATGTGGGAATTCAGCATGAGATTTGGGTGGGGACACAGCCAAACCATATCAATTCCTCTTGCTGTCTTTTGTCATTCTAACTTCTCTCCCACCACCCTGCTCTCCCACCTGCTTCCTGTAATACTCCTATGTTGTTCCTCTAATTCATGGGAAGTAGCTCCTCCAATTTCTGTCCCTGCCTGCCCACTGGACAGATCACATTGTTTTTTTTGTTTTTTTTTTAGACAGAGTCTTATTCTTTCACCCAGGCTGGAGTGCAGTGTTGTAATCTTGGCTGACTGCAACCTCTGCCTCTCAGGTTCAAGTGATTCTCCTGCCTCAGCCTCCCAAGTAGCTGGGACTACAGGCATGCGCCACCACGCCTGACTGACTTTTATATTTTTAGTAGAGGTGGGGTTTAACCACGTTGACCAGGTTGCTCTCAAACTCCCGACCTCAGGTGATCTGCCTGCCTCGGCCTCCCAAAGTGCTGGGATTACAGGCATGAGCCACTGTGCCCAGCCAGATCACACTGTTCTTTGTTAGTGCCATGCTTTGTAGTCCTCCCTTGCTTGGCAAAGAAACGCGTATTTTCTATTGTCCTACTTCTTTTGTGAATATTTCTCATGGAACATTTCTAGAGGATAATATTCTTTACCCCGTTATGTATGTATCCAGTAGCTCCTTGGTGAGTTTGACATCAGAACTATGTGTAGATTTGGGAGTCGGAAACATTCTATCCCTCTTCCATCCCTCTTTCTCCTCAATACCTCATTTTAGTCCTCAGAGGAGAAGAAATTTCAATACTTTATCACTTCAAAACTTGGGTTCTATTTAACTGGAGTCAGAAATTAGCCACCATGGATGCCATTGACCTATGGAAAATCAGCTTCCAAAGTCCAAATATCTGAGTTACAAATACACTTCTATGAGATGATTCATGTGTAAGCAGTGGACTGCATGCCTGAATAAATTGGGGCATCCAATCTCACTTTTTTTTCCCCAAGAATATGACCAGTGTACACATTCCCGTGTGTTTATTATAACAGCTCTGCAGGTAAGAACAGACTCAGCTTATATGTATTTTACCCTGAGTTTCCTTCCTTAACTCTGATTCTTTCCATCTCAAGATTGCATATCAGAATGAAAGTGGGTAAGAGTAATATTATTGGGCGACCTTTGTATCCATTGTATTTTTTTTTTTTAAGTAAATGATCTGCAAATGGCCATGGTTTATTTTTAGTAACAGACTACGTTCAGGAAACTTCATAATCAATCATGATTTACCTGAGTTCTGTGACATTATGGTTGAGAACTGCCGGTTTGGGGTGTGAGTGTAAATTTTTCCTTAATTTCATTTCCCTCTTTCCCATCCATAGTCATGCTGGCTAGGGAACTGAGAGCAATTACAACCTTCCCAATGTTTGTATGGATTGCAGTCATCTATATTTCTCTGAGAAGTATATATGGAATAAAAGTGTGCATTGCAGAGGCAGTTAAGTGAGCCAGATATAGCAAACTAAGGCAGATAACGATATGGCCTCAGGCCTAACATGGCTGAAGTCATTCTTTCCTGACAAGAGTAACAGTTCTTTTGCCCTTAAGGCCCTCAGTTCCACAGGGCTCTGGGCTGTCATCCTCCTCTCCACAGAACACGTGAGGTCATTAAGAGAAATGCTGATGCCATGCTAGAGGCCATGATCTTCCCTGCCACCAGGTTGCAGCTGACACATGGATGACATTTCTTTGGTGTCAAATCCAGGCAGAACGTTGTCCTACCTGTCCCAATATCTGTTGGAAATCAGCTCTTGGAAGGAATTTAATTGGTTCTACCTCAATTCAGATAAGACCGAGAGGCAAGGATAAAGTTACCACACAAGGACAATCCTGGATTCCAAATAAATCTGGAAGATCCCTGTATACAAAGGACCCAGAAAATAAGTTTTCGTGAACTGTGAATGACTTTAGCCAAATCTTGATATAATAGGTATAAGATATATTGTATTTATGTGGATTTCTTACGTATGTTTGTATCTCTGGGTATGTTAGCAATGGTGTTGCCAATAATGAGAGTATGGTCCTTTTTGGTCATTAGAAATTTAATTTCCAAAGTTAGAAATGATATAATGAGCATATTGTGTTGTTTCTGGACATAGATGTTTTTCCTTTCATGCTTCAGTGAAGTATATTTTCTCTCTATCTTACTCCTGACAAGGAAGTATATGATTCATGATACACATTTGGTTCATTGATCCTCTTTTCCTTCGGATGATTCTTCTACTGGAAATGGGCATAAAAACAGAGCAAAACCAGGGAGAAAGAGTCCCTCATATGGCCAGCATAATACCGCACTGAGGAAGTCCTTCCCTCACCTGGGCTTGTGTGTTCATCAACTAGCGGGGTTCAGTGCCCAAATAGGTGCCACTTATCACCACTACCTCTGAATAGTACTATGAATACCACCATGACCACTACCACCATCCCTCTGCCCACTGTCATCACCACCATTATCACCACCACCATCACTACGACTACTACCACTCTCACCACTACCACCATCACTACCACCACCATCACCGTTATTACTGCTACTACCACTACCATCATCACTATGAACCCTACCACCACCATGACCACTATCATCACCACCTTTACTACCACCACCACCACGATCACCATAACTACTGTCACCACTATCAGCACTACTATTACCACTGGTAATCACTATGAATACCACCACCACTACCATTACTAGTATGCCCACCAGCACCACTACTTTTCTCTTACAGAATCAAGATGGGTATAATGCTTTTTCAGGTTTCAAGAGATACACTCAGGTAACCTTTGCTGAAAGCAGCTTATTGTGAGAATACACAGCTAAATAAATAAACACAAAAAGTTGTCTCTGGACCACCACAAGTAAATTTCCAAAATGGAAATGTTGTTCATCTATTACAAAATAAATAGCTCTAAGATCCAAGAGTATCCCTAATATGGTCCCCTTAAAGTTAGGGTGTTGCTGCTTCTGACTCTTGACACTCTGCTCTTCCAAGGGCTAAGCTTCTGCCTGTAGATCATGTCACAAACACTGAACAACTTATAAATGACTGCTTGTGACACAGGCACCAATCCCTGGTCCAGTGATTTGGTTCAGTGCGATGGTAATATAGGTGCAAAGCTTTTGCTCTAGAAGCATGGAATTGCTTTTGTCTACTTTATGCAGAAGGTGGCTATAGGAGTGAAGACTCTTCTCTCGACAAGCTGTCATTACAACTTCTCTGTGTGTGTACTAGGATTGTCAAATTTAAAAGATAAAAATGCAGGCCATCCAGTTACATTTGAATTTCAAATGAGCCATAAATACTTAAAAAATGTTAAGAAGCCTGGCCATGGTGGTTCATGCCTAGAATCCTATCTCTTTGGGAGGCAGAGGCAGTAGGATCACTTGAGGCTAGGAGTTCAAGATCAGCCTGAGTGATACAGCAAGACCCTGTCTCTAAAAAAAAAAAAAAAAAAAAAAAAGTGTCCCAAATATTGCATGCGGCCAGTACCCAAATGAATGACACTACCACCTTTCCCACCATGCCGATAAAATAGTGATTTCTTTCTCATATCACACAATGCTGTCTGAAGATACAAAAGAATGAAACATGGATGCTTTCCCCTACTTCTGGGTTCTAAAGCTAGGCATTGCCCTAACCTTCCAATTAGTCCCTCCAAATCCTGCCACAGCCTGCAATAACTATTCATATATGTGTTTACTCAAAGGAGGAGGCATTTTTAAGTCTACGGAAGTAGGAGGTACCCACTCAGGTGGAAGGAAGCAATGTAAAAGCTGTATAATTTTAGCTCTGGCCATTGTACAAATGGCCTAGATAAGGAGGCATCCAAGGGCATGCAGTTCATGAGTAATAGAGCAGGAATGTGATCATGTGTCCTAAACAAATCACTCTTTCCTATACAGTTTGAATGGTGCCAGACATGAGCAAAAGTAAGTATATCAACATCCCTTGCATAGCCATACTAATATCTCAAATGTGTATTATATTTGAAAGTTTACAGAGTCCTTAGATTTTATTTTAGGTAATGCTCCATAGAATAGCAAACAACTTTTTCAGATAGATGTTATAATTTCAACTCTACAGGTGATGGAAAAAGAGGCTCAGAAAAGTTAAATAAACTGCTCGAGGTTAAACAGCTAGTAATGTGAAGATCTATAACATATAACAGGACCTTTTTCAGCAACATTCATTGCTTTCCTTCATCACACAAAAGGTCATTACAGTTTCTTCACAAATAATAATTATTACCATTTATAGAATACTTTTACCATGTGTTACAGGCATTATTTAGCTTTTACAAAATTTCTATGGGTTAAATACAGAATTATAATTTATATTTGGCATATGTAAATGAGACTCAGAACAGCTAAATTGTACATGACTAAGAGGGAGAGTTGCTAGTCAGCTTCCCTGGGTTTAAATCCCAACCTCATCTGTTACCAGCTCCAGGACACTTGGCAAGTTATTTAAGCAGTTTCCTCACTTGTAAAATGCAGGTAATATGAATCTCTACCACTTAGGGTTGTTATAAATATTCTGAGTAAATATGTGTGAAGTGTAGAAAGCAATTCCAGGAACATAGAAGGCACTTAACAAATGTTAACTATTTTTATTGGTGTTGCTGCTGAAAATTTTATTGAAGCTCAAAAATGAAGTAATTTGGAAGATACTGGAATAAAATTAGGTTTTTAGGATGGAAAAGCCCATGTTCTTAACAGCTCCACAATTCTTCCCCTTCCAAAAGTACTGTTTGAATAAATGTATTATCTGCTTCCTCTATGCACATCTTCATATCGCTTAGGCTTTAAGTGTAAGGATTATCAATCCAAACCTAGATCTCCTTTACAAGCCTTCTCTGAGCCCTCCAGCCTTCACTAAGCCTAAAATCATACATTTGACTAGCATAATTTACTGAGTTTCATGGTTATCTAAAGGGCCGTTTTATGTGATGTATTAAGTATGCGTTCCCAATTGGATTGTAATTCTTTGAGAGACAAGAACATCTCTGCCTCTCCCATGATGATAACTTCAGAGATAAATAGAACGTTGAATTTTAATAAATCTACTAGTATTGGGGAACATTTTCTTTCATTTGCTTATTTCTTTTTGATGAACTATCCCTTGTTCATTTGTAGTCTATGTGGTTCAGCCAGGGTTGACTCCATCTTCTATTTCAATCCCACCTTCAACATGGATGGGAATGTGACCCAGGTCAGGCTTCCCAAGTATAGAGTACATCCTCTCCCTGGTTACTGTGATAGGTTTAGGTTCAGGCATGAGCCAGCCTATCTGATGCCTTCCTGAGATTGTGCTGAAGCTCTTGGAAGAGGTACATTGTTTCTTCTCTGAAATGATGAGTACCAATGATGAATACCATATAGGTCTTCTTTGCCACCATGCAGAAAGAATGGACCTCAAAATCAAACCCATGCAGAGGAAGGATGGGAGGGGGGGAGAGAGAGAGAGAGAGAGAGAGAGAAGAGAGAGAAAGAGGAAGGGGAGAGGTTACTGAAGCTCATAAATCAACTATGTCTGAAGCCAGCTATATCCATAGACTCTTCTTTTTTAAGTTAAAGATTAATCGAGTGGGACTTTTTATCTCTTGGAAGCCAAAGAGTTATGGAGAATATGTTGGCATATTACCTTAATAACCCATTTTACACATGGACTCTCTATGGTGTCTGTCACCTCACAGGCGTTTGGCAAGGGTGGGAGTTGTCATCTTCTGCTCAGTCTTCCATCGGGCAAACTGACTCTGGCTATTTATTCCCTTTGAGGGTTTTTCATAATAAGGACTTGGAAGACAATCATAAGTCACTTTCAATTAAGCTTCCTGGAACAGGTTTTAATCTAATGAGGTCATTAACACATGATGACATATTAGGGCTGCCTGATATCATCATGGAATTAGGGATTATTTTTCCTTCTGTGAGAATGAAGAGTGCCTGCTGTACACAGACCAATACTTTGTGAACTTAAGATGTAGGATAGTGATGGAGTAGATATTAATTTTCAGTTGAGGCAGGGTAAATGTAAAATAAGGCATCTTGGTATGGTTGCCTGTTGATTGCTGTTAAGGAAACCAGTGGAATCTCTCACTGGGAGAAAAGGAGCGTGAATATAGGATTGCTATATCTTCATTTAAATTTTAGAAGCAGAACTATGCAGACGACTGCCGATGTTGGCCATTAGTAGACCCAATTTCCTCTCCTGGTATGGCACTAACAGGCTTTGTGACTACAGGCATAAGTTTGTGTTGAATAACCGCTTGTTATTTTTTTTCTTGTGACTAAGGGTCTGTGCTGGTGAGATAGCTGTCTGAAGTTATCATGCAGTGCTCACTGTCTATATGGTCTTGGCAGCTGAACTCGGCACAATGCTCCCTCCAGCTTGACTAAACAGCCCGGAGCTTTGATAAAATGCTCAGAGGCATTTGGATGAACTCTGTCGTTTTATTCTTTTCTATAAATCCAGTACTGACTTTTTAAATGTCGTGTGAGCATGAATTTGGTATATAACTGACAACAGTGTAATGTTTTATAAAATAATCTTTCAAATAAAAACAATTGGTAGCAGTTCTATGGGCATTTTAATGGAACTGCAGTGGATTTACAAGGAAAAAAGGTATAGTCTTGTGATATCCTTGAAAATACCCTGTTCAGATCTCTCTTTAAAGAGAGAATTATAGTTGATTGATTTGCTCCAGTTGCTGCTTTTTGGATCCACTAGGGTATTTACTCTGCACCCATCCTTCCCAGCCAATGCCTGAGCAAGGCAGTGATATTGGAACCAGGCCATTGCTTTCTAACACAGGATTCCTCTAATAAACAACTTTGGTTGGTGATTTCCTATCATGATCGTCTGAGAACTTCTCTACCATCTGAGATTCTTCTCATCCAATTCTTCCTTCTCTCTCCACTCAGAGGTGACAGCTCATCATGTATGTGTGCCCCCTCCCCCTTTACCCTTCATAGGCATTTCCCCAGTAAATATTTGATGTGTCAGATTTCAATTTGGCATCTGCTTCTTGGAGATTCCAGACTGATGAAAGTGTTGCTGGGAGTGCTCTAGAGAATAAGCAGTAAGAAAGGATTAAAGACAGGTCCACTCATTGCCCATCTGGCAAGAAGAGTCCCATCCTGAGTGGGAAAAGGATAGTCTCAGGCCAAGGTGGCAGTCCCACTGCCACACATTTCACCTGTGTTTTCTAAGAAAAAGTCCCTGTACAGAGAAAGGCTGTTGTCAACGTACTCATTTGAAAGCTATGGTGTGCAATGCATATAAGGAGAGTGGATCTGGCTGGTTGTTACTAAGTTGTATCGATACCTTAAAAAGGGATAAGGAGAAAGTGTGGGCTATTAAAATCTATGCTTAGCTTATGAAGAGGTCCTTATCTCACATAGTAGGAGGATTGAGCTCAGGATCTGATAGTTCAGGTCACAGAGCTCCAGATGTATTTCAAGGCTTAGCCAAGGTAGGTCTGTTATGTTGAAGTCAGGGCCTTTGTTGGAAAAGCCCGGGACACTAAGGCATGGAATGAAAATATCTTGGATATCTCCGAGGACTTTGGCTCTCACAGAAGTGGCCCAATCCTCTTCAGTAAGAGAAGCTACTGCAGAGGCTGCTCTACTACAAGCCAATAGATGGCACCCTTAGGAGCTAACTTCATCTCCTCTCTTGGCTGCCACGCCAATAACTAGGGTTAACTGCCTGCATGACCTAGCTGTGCCTGATAAGTGAGGAAAGAGATTGCAACCCAAAGGAGCTGTGAGAATTAGTCAATGTGCACTGGCAGGAGCTGGGGGAATATCTTGAAATTGAATTTTGGGGAGTTTTGATCAAAAGGGATAGAATATAAGATTGGATAAACAAGAATTTATTGACTTGAGGCACTCTCACAGGACATAGGATTTAACACCTGGGGCAAACCTGCTGTTAAAGTGGCTCTTTATAAGCCTGGAGAGAGCAATGAGACATACAAAACAAAGTTGAAATGCCTGAGTTGCCCTGGTGGACAGTAAAGTAAGAAAGAAGAGGCTGAGGAAAATAGGGATACCAGAATGGATGTATTGTGTGAGGCAAGGAAACCCACCAGAGGATTACGTTCCATGAGAGTGCCCTAGCATTCTCCAACGTCATCAGAACTGAGCTAGTGAGAATGGCACCAACATCACTAAGAAGTTCAGTGGTGACCGGAGCTGATAGTAGGGAAGATGGGCATGCATCTAGATTCATTAATAACCATGGAGATGCCATAGGTGCCATAGTAATAGAGGTAAGGTGGAGGTAGTTAATTGCTAGAAAATCAAAGGCTACAATGACTGGTAAGATTGAAGAGGCAAGGGTCTTAATCTGCAGGGAGTTGTGAAGACAGTTAACAGAGCATACCATACCTTGGGGCAAAACAGATGGGAAGTCAGTAAGTTTACTACTGAACAACATCTACAATGAGAAGAAAGCAAGAATGGAGGAGCAGGAAGATGAGAGTGGATACCCCAATAAAAAGGAATGATCCTTTTTTCAGTTTCTGGGTCAAAGTGAATTTTCAGATCTAGAACCCACTGAAAGAAGTGATGGCTGGGTCCCTAGGGTGAAGGGCTCTGTAATGCCACAACAAATATTTGCTGTACTAATTGCCTCTGCCTTTCCCCAAAGGGGCCTGTGGCCATTTACTCAGATGACTGTACACTGGGGAAAGAGAAATATGGGACATTTCAAGGACTATTAAATACAGGATTTGTGTTGACATTGGTATTCATGAACCCAAAGTATAATCATGACCTTCTATTAGTGTGTAGGCTTATGGTAGCCGGGTCATAAATGGAGTCCCAAAAATGTCCTTCTAACAGCAGGCCCACAATGTCCACAGATCCTCATAGAGGTTATCTTCACAGTTCCTGAGTTTGTGATTGGAATTGACATACTTAGTGATTGGTGTAATTCTCCAAGTGGGTTCTTGACCTGTGGGGCAAGAGCTATCATGTAGGAAAGACTAAGTAGAAGGTTCAAACACTGCTTCTCTCCTATTCTCCCAAGCCAAAATAGTAAATAAATAAATCATTTCCATTGGTGGTAGGGGGTTGGTAGAAGTTTGTGTTGCCTTAAATATCTAAAGGATGGATGTGCAAGTGATGGGTTCTGTTATATCTCTATTTTATTTGTTAGTCTGGCCCCTGAAGAAATTGGATGCATTCTGGAAAATCACTGTAGATCACCACGAGTTCAACAGAGTAGTAGCCCTAATCATAGCTGCTATTTCAAGTGTGGCATCTTTGGTAGAGAAGATTAATAAAGGCCTTGGTGCATGGTAGGAGTCTATTGATTTGATGAATGCTTTCTTTTCTATTCTAATCAGAAAAGAGGATCAGAAACAGTTTGCAGTCATGTGGAATGAACACAAAAAAAATCATTTACAGTTTCACCCCAAGGCTATGTTAACTCTCTTGCACTTGTAGCCCAGAGAGATCTGGAGTGTCTGGACATCCCACAGAATGTAACATTGATTCATTTTATCAATTATATCATGCTGTTTGGACAGGATAAGCAAGAGGTACTGGTACATTGGAGGAATTGCTTAGACACAAGTATTCCAGATGATGGGAGATAAATCCTATGAAAATTCAAAGGTCTCCCACTTTGGCAAAGTTTGTAGAGGCTTAGTCAGTGAAGTGTTGGGATAGTCCATCCAAAGTAAAGGAAGAATTGCTGTGTATTGCATCTTTATTTTATTTTATTTTATTTTAATTTTATTTTATTATTTTTTATTTTATTTTTTTGAGATGGATTCTCAATCTGTTGCCCATGCTGGAGTGCAGTGGTGTGATCTCGGCTCACTGCAACCTCTGCTTTCTCGGTTCAAGAGATTCTCCTGCCTCAGCCCCCTGAGTAGCTGGGACTACAGGCGTGTGCCACCAGGCCTAACTAATTTTTTGTATTTTTAGTAGAGATGGGGTTTCACTGTGTTAGCCAGGATGGTCTCGATCTCCTGATCGTGTGATCTGCCTGCCTTGGCCTCCCAAAGTGCTGGGATTACAGGCGTGAGCCACCGCACCTGGCTGCATCTTTATTTTAAAGTAGGAAGTATAGCACCTTGTAGGCCATTCTGGATTATAGAGGCAACATATTCCATACCCAGAAGTACTGTTCTGGCCCATATATCTTGTGATATGGAAGAATCTATATCTCTGACAGATTAGGGTGGGGTGTGGATTAGGAAAGGGCTCTTCAACAGATCCAGTCTATTAGTGTAAGGATCATGTAGGAAGCAATGACAGATGCTATGTTGTTGGAGGTATAAAACTTACAGCAAGCCCTAGTGGAAGAAATTATTGTCCTGGGGTTCTGGAGCAAAACAGTGCCATTTGCACTGCATAATTTTAGATCTTTTGAGAAACAGTTCCTGGTGTGTCAGTAGGCCTTGGTAGAGATAGAAAACTTGACCATGGAGAATCAAGTGACAATATGTCTAGAATTGTTCATTTTGAGATGAAATCATTAAGTCAGATATATCTAGCAGTAGTTTGTCGCAAAGCAGAATTGGTGCACTGAGTATTGAGCCTAAGCAGGACCAAACTTACATAAACAAGTTGTCCAGATGCGCATCTCACTACCATGTTTATACCAATATGCCTCCCCAGACTTGCACTTCTGGCTCTATGTAGTACCCCATACAACCAGCTGAAAGAGAAGGAAAAAGCTAACATTAGTTTACAAATAGGCCAGCTCACTGTGTGGGTACATACCAAGAAATAACAGTAACGACCTTACAGCCACTTTCAAGGGTGGCTTTGAAAGACATGGAGAGAAAAATTTTCCCAGTGGATGGGATTTCTAATGTTGCACCTGGTCATTCACTTTATTTGTAAGAAAAAGTGAACTAAGGTGAGAATATATATATATATATATAGAATCCTGGGTGGTGGTCAATGGACCACTGGGCAGAGACTTGAAATGAAAAAGACTGGAAACTCAAAGACAAGAAGGCCTGGGGAAGATGATGTGATGCACAAATGTGAGCGAGCATGAAGTGTAAAGCTTTTTTTTGGTCCCACATGTTAACACCATGAAAACATCCATCACAGAAGAGACACTAAATCACCAAATGATTATAATGACTCAGCCAGTAGACATGAGTCAGCCTTCATCATTGGCCATCTTGGGACTGACTGGATAGACAAATAAACAGCAGGCAGGCACACAGTGGCAGAGAAGGAGACTAGGTCTGGGCTCTGCTGTATGGACTGCAGCTTAACATGGCCAATGTAGGTATTGCTGCCTCCAAATGCCCAAACTTCAAAAGCCACGTCTGAGTGTGGCTATGACAGTGGTTGTTTGTTCTTTGCTAGTACCCACACATTAAGTAGCAGAGACCATTAAGTCTTCTGACCCAGTACAATTTGTCCTGAACCACTTAACCGTCACTTCCAAAGCAGATCCAGTCTTTCTTGGGAGCACAGTAAGGGGTCCCATGAAACTATAAAATATGACTGCACCCTAGGCATTTTGAATTGTTTGTGTCATGAACCAGCAGGCAACAAGTGTTACCATCTTTGAAGGAATAATTGGCCTTGTGCAACAGGAGGAGGGAGGAGAACTTTTATACAACAGGGAGAAAAAGTTTCTCTGCTGTTTTGTACAACAGCAGAGAAAAATAGGTATGAAACACAGGTGATCCACTTGCGTGCTTCTCAATTTGCCTTTGTAATCTGATTCCCGGCGTCCTCATTTGTAGTTCCAAGTAGACACAAACTGTATGCTGGCCAGGGAAGGATATGATTACCAAGGGCTCAGAATCCTGAGAAATAAAGTTTTGAGTTACATCCTTAGATAAACCAAGACCTGCAGAGGTGATGGTTAAAGATGAGGAATTGAGAATAGAGGAGGAAGGAGAAAAGGATACCACTGGTGGCCCCAAGACCCACTATCACAAAGACCAGGCTGCTGATTTTCATCATCTCGAAAAGAAACCCTGCAATTCTAGCTATCACCCCCTATTCCTTCCTCTGTCCCTCCATCCCCACAACCATAAGCAACCACTAATATACTCTCTGTATTTGTGTATTTGCCTAATCTGAATATTTGATATGAGTAGAATCATATGTGTGGTCTTTTGTGCCTGACTTCTTTCACAGAGCAGAACACTATCAAGGTCATCTATGTTGTAGCATGTACTTCATTCTTTTTTATGGCTGAAGAATATCCCATTATATGGATAACCACATGTGTTCATTCATTCATCAGTTGATGGACATTTTGGTTGTTTTCATCTTTTGGCTATTATAAATGATGCTACTATAAACATTTGTGTGCAACTTTTTTGTGGACGTATTGTTTTATTCCTCTAAGGTAGATACTTAGGAGTAGAATCAGTGGGTCCTATAGTAACTCTACCACCCTTTGTGGAACTTCTGACCAGATCTAAGTGCCTGCATCATTTCATATTCTCATTGGCAGTATATGAGTGTTCTGATTTCTCCACATCCTTGACAATACTTGTTATTCGCAATTTATTTACTTATTGTTTACAATAGCAAAACTAATGGATGTAAAGTGGTAACTTGTGATTCTGATTTGCATTTTCCTGATGATGCTGACCATATTTCAATGTGCTTATTGGACATTTGTGTGTCTTCTTTAGAGAACTGTCTCTTCAGATCCTGTGTCCATTTTATGATTGGGTCATTTATCTTTTTATTATTGAGTTATAAGTGTTCCTTTTTTTGTTTTTTAATTTTTTGAGATGGAGTCTCACTGTCACCCAACCTGTAGTGCAATGGTGCAATCTCAGCTCACTGCAACCTCCGCCTCCTGGGTTCAAGCGATTCTCCAGCCTCCCAAGTAGCTGGGAGTACAGTCTCCTGCCACCGCGCCTGTCTAATATTTTTGTATGTTTAGTAGAAATGGGGTTTCATCATGTTGCCCAGACTGGTCTTCAACTCCTGACCTCAAGTGATCCACCCATCTCGGCCTCCCAAAGTGCTGGGATTACAGGTGTGAGCCACTGCATCCAGCCAAGTGTTCTTTAAATATTTTAGATACAAGTTCCTTTTCAGAAATATGATTTGGAAATGTTTTCTCCTATTCTGTAGGCTGTCTTTTTGCTTTTTTTATGGTGTCTTTTGCAGCACAAAAGGATTTTATTTTTATTTTTTGTTTTTTTGAGACAGAGTCTCACTCTGTCGCCCAGACTGGAGTACAGTGGTGTGATCTCGGCTCACTGCAACCCCCGCCTCCCAGGTTCAAGTGATTCTCCTGCCTCAGCCTCCTGAGTAGCTGGGGCTACAGATGCATGCCACCATGCCTGGGTAATTTATGTATTTTTTAGTAGAGATGGGGTTTCACCATGTTGGCCAGACTGGTCTTGAACTCCTGACCTTAGGTGATCTGCCTGCCTTGGTCTCCCAAAGTGCTGGGATTACAGGCGTGAGACACTGCACCCAGCTGAGGATGTTCTCTTTTATTTTTAGTTTGTTGAGTGTTTTTATCATGAAAGGATATTGGATTTGGGAAATAGTTTTTTTTCATGTCTATTGAGATGATCATGTGGGTTTAAAAAAAATTCTATTGATGTGGTGTATTACATGAATAGATTTTCAGATGTTAAAACAAACTTGCATTCCTAGGATGAATCCCACTTGGTTATGGTGTATAATGCTTTTTATTTATTCCTGGATTTGGTCTTGCTTGTATTTCGTTGAGAATTTTTGCATCTATTTTCATGAGATATTGGTCTGTAGTTTTCTGTTCCTGTGATACTTTGTCTGGCTTTAGTATCAGGCAGTGTTAGTCTCACATAATGAGTTGGTTAGTATTCCCTCTCCTATTTTTTGATAGAATTGATATTAATTCTTTAAAAAATATTTGGTATAAATCACCTACAAAATCTTCTGAATCTAGGCTTCTATTTGTGAGTAGTTTTTTGATTACTAATTTAATGCATTTATTTGTCATGGATTTATTTAGGTTGACCCTTCTTAAAATTTTTGATGTTTGTGGGTACAATTGGGTACAATAGGTGTATATATTTACGGGGTACATGAAATGTTTTGATACAAGCATGAGATGTATAAAAATTACATCATGTAAAATGGGGCATTCATCCCCTCAAGCATTCATCCTTTTTGCTACGAACAAGCCAGTTATACTCTTTTAGTTGTTTAAAATGTACAATTAAATTACTATTGACTACAGTCACCCTGTTGTGCTATCAAATACTAGGTCTTATTTATTCTTTCTGTTTTGTTTTGGTTTTTGTTTAGACCCATTAACCATCCCCACCTTCCTCCCATCCTCTTATTACCCTTCTCAGTCCCTGGTAATCATCCTTCTACTCTCTATCTCCACAAGTTCAATTGTTTTGATTTTTAGATCTCACAAATAAGTGGGAACATGTGAAGTTTGTCTTTCTGTGTCTGGCTTATTTCACTTAGCATAATGACCTCCAGTTCTATCCATGTTGTTGCAAATGACAGGATCTCATTTATTTTTATGGCTGTCTTGACTTGGCTCCTAGATTGAACATTTCTGGTGTATAGAAATGCTACTGATTTTTGTACATTGATTTTGTATCCTGAAACTTTACTGAAGTCTGTCGGTGTATGATTCCATATCTTATTCTTTTATATTTTTGAAAGGTTGATAATAATGTGTTCTTTTTCAATTTCTGATTCTAATAATTTGAGTTTTGTTTTTATTTCTTGGTCACTTCAACCACAGGTTTGTCAATTTCTTTGATCTTTTCAGAGAGTCAGCTTTTGTTTATTGATTTTTCTCTATTGTTTTTTCTCTATTTCTTTGATTTCTAGTCTAATATTCATTATTTTCTTTCTTCTGTTTGCTTCTGCTTCAGGTTTTGTTTATTTTTTCCCCCCTGTGTATTTAGGTGAAAGTTTATTGATTTTA
>NC_045434.1:21376793-21393987 GCF_002776525.5 Piliocolobus tephrosceles | reverse complement strand
GATGTTATTTCTTTTCATTTTTCTCTATTGTTTTTTCTATATTTCTTAGATTTCTAGTATAATACTCATTATTTTCTTTCTTCTGTTTGCTTCTGCTTCAGGTTTTATTTTTTCCCCCCCCTCTCTTTAGTTGTGTGTTTATTTTTTTTTTTTTTTTTTTCTTTTTTTTTTTCTTTTTTGTTTTTTTTCCCCCCCCCCCCCCAATGTATTTAGGTGAAAGTTTATTGATTTTAGATATTATTTCTTTTCTCTTAAAGCTATCATTTTTAGAGACAAGGTCTTGCTCTGTCGCCCAAGCTGGAGTGCAGTGGTGAGATCATAGCTCACTGTAACCTCGAACTCCTGGCCTCATGCAATCCTCCCACCTTGGCTTCTCCCCAAGTGCTGGGATTACAGGTATGAGCCACCACACTCAGACTCTTTTTAAATGTAGGCATTTATGTCTACAAATTTTGTTTTAAGATATTTGTTAGGTATATCCCATATTTTGGTATATTGAATCTTCATTTTCATGCTACATATTTTCTAATTTCCATTTTTGTTTCTTCTTTGATTCATTGGTTACTTAAATGTATACTGTTTAATTTCCACATAGCTGAGTTTCTCACATTTCTTTCTGTTATTAACCCCTAATTTCATTTAACTGTGGTTGGAGAACATAATTTGCAATATTTCTATCCATGTAAATTTATTGTTTTTTTTTTTTTTTTTGGCCCAGCATGTCTTGTATTCTGGAGAATGTTTCACATGCACTTGAGAATATATATATTCTCCTATTTTGGGTGTAGTGTTCTATAGATCTCTGTTAGGTCTCTTTGTTGATCTTGTCTGTAGTTATATACATTATTGAAAGGGGAGTACTGAAGTCTCCATTATTATTGTTGATTTGTTATTTCTTCCTGTTTTCTGTCTGTCTTATGTATTTCAATACTCTCTTATGTGAACATATGCTTGTAGTTGTTATATTACAAATATATATGCATGTAATAATAGTGGGATAATGATCAATTATTTTATGTTTTTTAAAATGTCCTTTTTAGTCTCTAGTAGCTTTTTTATTTTAAAGTATATTTTGTCTGATTTTATTACAAGCACTCCAGCTTTCTTGTGGTTGCCATTCGCATAACATGTCTTTTCCATGGTTTTCTTTCCAATCTATGGCATCTTTGAATCTAAAGTGTATCTCCTAGAGATAGCATGTAGCTGTGTTTTGCTTGTTTTTCAGTTTGACAACCTGTCTTTTGGTTAGGTTTTTTAATCCACTCACAGTTAGTGTTATTTTTCATATAACTGGATTTATATCTAATTTTAAAAAGTTTATATACTCAATAAGACATTGCTATAATTATTACTTTATATAATTGTATGACTTTTAGATAAAATGAAAGAAGGAAAGAAAGCAAGTATACATTTATACTTTTAAAAATATCATCCTTAGTTATTTTCTGATTCTTTGCATTTGTTCCTATGGATGAAGTTATCTATGGTAACTTAACAATACACTTAAGCTCCCACCCACGTTCTTTGTATTGTTATTGGCATACATATTACATTTTTGTATGTTGTAGACCCAACAAAATATTTTATATGTACTGTTGTTTCCAATTGCTTTTGAAATCAGTTAAGAGAATAGAGGTAAATAAATCTGTATTTGTACTATCTTTTATAACAACAATGACCTTTACTGATGCTCTTTGTTTTATCATGCAGCTTTGAATTCCCCTCTGGAATTACTTGCTTTCAGCCTGAATAACTTCCTTTAATAGTTTTTATAATGTGGGTCAAAATATATCAAAACAAATTATCAGTTTTTGTTTATGTAAGGATGTCTTTATTTCCTTTTTTGGGGGGCAGGGATAGAGTCTCCCTCTGTCACCCAGGCTGGAGTGCAGTGGTGCCATCTCAGCTCACTGCAACCTCCACCTCTCAGGTTCAAGCAATTCTCCTGCCTCAGCCTCCTGAGTAGCTGCAATTACAGGCATGCACCACCATGCCTGGCTAATTTTTTGCATTTTTAGTAGAGATGGGGTTTTGCCATGTTGGCCAGGTTGGTCTCAAACTCCTGACCTCAGGTGATCCACCTGCCTCAGCCTCCCAAAGTTCTGGGAATACATGCATGAGTCACCATGCCTGGCCAAATGTCTTTATTTCACCTTTAATTTGTAAAGACGGCCTTGCTGGGTATAAGATTCTTGGTTCATTTCTTCGAGTACTTTGAATATGTTCTCCTACTGCCTTCTGTTCTCCATTGATTCTGATTGGAATTTATACTAATCTTATTTGGGTTTCCATGTAATTGATGAGTCATTTTTCTCTTCCTACTCTTATGAATTTCTCCTTTGCAATTTAGCATTTTTACTATGATGTGTATATTTGTAAATCTCTCTGTTCATCGTACTTGGAGTGCTTGAGCTTTCCAGATGTACAGATTAATGTTATTCAGTACATTTGAGAAGATTTGTCATTACTTCTTTGAACATTTTTTTCTAACTCTTTTCTCTTTCTTCTCATTTTGGTAATCCTATTATACATATATTGATGTATTTAATAGTGCCATACTTTTCTCCGAGTTTCTGTTCATTTTTCTTCTTGTTTTTTTCATTTTCCAGATTACATAATTTCTATCAATCTATCATCCAGTTCACTAACTCTTTCTTTTGGCAGTTTAAATCTACTATTGAGCACCTTTAGTGAATTTTAACTTTAAGTTATTGTACTTTTCACCCCCAGAATTTCCTTTGGATCCCTTTTTGTAAAAAATCTTCTTTCTTTTTTTCCCTTCCCTTCCCTTCTTTCCTTCCCTTCCCCCTCTTCTTTCCTTTCCTTTCCTTTCCTTTCTCTCTCTCTCTTCCTTCTCTTCTCCCCTCCCTTCCTTCCTTCCTTCCTTCCTTCCTTCCTTCCCTCCCTCCCTCCCTCCCTCCTTCCTTCCTTCCTTCCTTCCCATCCTCCTCCTTCCTTCCTTCCTTCCTTCCTTCCTTCCTTCCTTCCTTCCCTCCCTCCCTCCCTCCCTCCCTCCTTCCTTCCTTCCTTCCTTCCCATCCTCCTTCCCTCCTTCCCATCCTCCTTCCCTCCTTCCCATCCTCCTTCCCTCCTTCCCATCCTCCTTCCCCTTCCCTCTCCCCTTCCCCCCTCCCTCTCCCTCTCCCTCTCCCTCTCCCTCTCCCTCTCCCTCTCCCTCTCCCTCTCCCTCTCCCTCTCCTTCTCTTCTCTTCTCTTCTCTTCTCTTCTCTTCTCTTCTCTTCTCTTCTCTTCTCTTCTCTTCTCTTCTCTTCTCTTCTCTTCTCTTCTCTTCTCTTCTTCTTTCTCTTGCTATGTTGACCAGGCTGGTCTTGAACCACTGGGCTCACGCAGTCCTCCTGTCTTGGCCTCTCAAAACCATGTGCCTGGCCTATACTTTCTATCTCTTTATTAATACTATCCATTGCTGTGACATTGTCATCAAACTTTCCTTCTTTTATTATGGTTTTCTTTAGTTCTTTGAACATATTTATCATGGCTACTTTGAGGTCTTTGTATGTTAAATCCAAAATTTGGTTGCTCTCACAGACAGTTTTGATTACCTGCTTTATTTTCGGTTGACAGGTCATATTTCTTCTTTGTTTCTTTACATGTCTCATTTATTTTTGTGGAAACTTGGATATTTCAGATAATAGATGTACAGCTCTCTCTCTCTCTCTCTCTCTCTGGAGCTAGCTATTTTCATTGTCTTTTTATTTGTTTAGTGACTAACTGCATTATTTTGGTGAAATCCATTTTCCCTCCACAGCGTGAAGCCTCTGTTATTGCTTTTTGGGGGTTATATCCTTGGGTATTTTCATAGTCACTCTGGTATGACAGTAGTTTTTGCTGGCTCTCTTTGGCTATCTCTGTCTCTGAATACACCAGCTGTTAAGCCCCAGTAATTGCTAGTTGATTGCTCTATTGTTTTCAGCAATGCCCAAGATCACCAAATTTGGGCTCCTTTGAACAGATAGTTCCTGAGGTTAGTGTTTGAAATTTATTTTGACCCAAGGAAGGCTCCTTCCAGCTCTCTCTTTTCCCAGTTCTCTCCAGTAACTCAGTTGGCTTACAGTTTAGCCTACATTTCCAGTGGATCTACCAATATTCTCCTAGTTGCCTTTTGCCACAATCTCCATTGTTTTTTGAGAGTGTCTTTAGCCTTGGAACTTCTCCATACTCTGCTGCAAACAAAGTCTGCTCCTCTGAGAAGATACTAAGAGCTATTTTATGGCCATGTAGCTTTTTCCCTCAGGCAAATTTTCTGAGCTATGGCTCTAGAGCTGGGAGTGAGGATGATTGCACACATCTCTCTGAGTGACACTCATGCTTTTGGAGCTAAGCACTTGGTAGTCATGGTAGGGGCAGTAGCCTCAGCTTGCCTCTCCCTACATAACATCCTCTCCACACAAGCAAGGATGATTGGGGCCCTATTGTTCTCAGCAGAACACCCCAAGATACAGCCTAATGAGTGAGGGCTGGGTAGGAGAAGTGTTCTTCACCTTTTAACTGCAATTGCCTGGAACTTAGCCTCAGTAACAGATAGCTGAAGACAGGATGAAAAATGCTGATGTCCTACCCTTTCTGAGAAGTGAAATGTGACTAGATAGCCCTCCAACTGTGGGCTGGGTGGAGAGGAAACCCTGTCTTCTTGACTGTGTCAATCTGTGTAAGAGTTTACATCTCAATAAGTTGGGAGGGGAAATGGAGAAAGCAGGCCTTTATTCACATATCACAGACTGTGTTCTTACCAATTTTAGTCTGTTTTCTTGAATAAATATTGTTATTTGCTGTATGATCTCAGGACCATTTTCAGATAGTTAAAATGTGTTAAAAAATAATTTCCCCCAGTTTTATACCCATGAAGCTCATAATGCTGTTTTGGCAGAGGTGAAAGTCTCAACTTTTATTTATTTATTTTTTTGGTGACAGAATCTTACTCTATTGCACAGGCTGGAGTGTAGTGGCATGATCTCAGCTCACTGCAACCTCCGCCTCCCAGGTTCAAGCAATTCTCCTGCCTCAGCCTCCCAAGTAGCTGGCTAAGTTTTGTATTTTCAGTAGAGACGGGATTTTACCATGTTGGCAAAGGCTGGTCTCGAACTCCTGACCTCAGGTGATCCACCTGCCTTGGCCTCCCAAAGTGCTGAGATTACAGGCATGAGCCACCACACCCGGCAGTCTCAACCTTTTCTTAATAATTTTTATTATAATTGGCAGTTGATGTATCCACATACCTCTCTACATTTTAAGAAAATTGAGGGAGTCTACTATTTTATTTACCTTTCTATTTCTAGTGTTTACCATAATGTAGTACATATATTGGGTGCTCAATTAATATTTGGTAAATGTATTTTGCCAAAAACTATCACCTATCTATCGATATCTATAGTTGGAATATACAAAATCATAACCTAGAAATTTTAAAAATAAAATTTGATTAACAAAAATTCATATTCTAATCAACTTCTTAGCAACCTATGACAGAGGTTGTAAATTATATATTCAATACCCTGTGTTCTTCTTTTTTTAGTAACATAATTCAAATTTACTTAGGATTATATTGTGCTCAATTAAAAAGAGATCACATTTCCCAACTTCTCTTTTGGTTAGTTGTGGCCTGATCACATAATGAAGTTCTGACCAGAAAGGTATAAGTGAATGATATTGAGTTGGTCTTTTTAGATATCTCCCTAAATGGGGAATAAACAATTGCATTATTATTTTTTTTTTTTTGCTTTTTCTGTCTTTTCTGTGTTTCTTGCTTTGAATGTTGGAATAATGGTTGTAGCTCTAGAAGAAACTTTTGTCTAGGAGGTGTCCTTGAGAGTGAAAGCTACATGCTACATACCAAAAATGAGGCAGCAGAAAGGTAGAAAGAAGGAACCTGGGTTTCTTATGATGATGACTCTGGAGCTTAACACCTATATATTGGATTAGGTGGACAGATAGATACATAGGGAATAAACTTTTATCTTTTTTAAACCACACTTATTTCTAATGTCTGTTCATAGTAGGTAAAAGTCTTTCCTAACTGATATGTCATCTATTTCACATTTTGAAGTTTTAAGTTCTACTTATGTGCTACATGTACATAATGTGTATATGTTGTGAATGTCACATTCTACTTATTTTATTTGGTGTTGAAATTGCAGCTTTCAGGACACTGTTTTTCTCATAGTGTATAAAAGTGCATCTAGAAATTGTGCAAAATTAATAAACGAACTATACATATATTTAACCACCTTGTTTCAACCTCTCTCTTCAACCTTACATAATTGCATTTAATCATTGAGTGGTTTTTGATAATTAAATGGAGGATATGTTCAAGAAAGAAAAATGTGATCTCCAGCCTTCATTTCTTCATGGTTCCATTTTGTTGTAGTCAACATTTACAGGTGCTTGAGATCTTCATGTGAAACTTCATTTTATATGAAATTCTATCAACATCACCTATTCTTTCAAAGTTGATTTCAATCATGGTATGTAGTAATAGTAGTCCACATTTATTGAATGCTTATTATGCATGAAGCAGTGTTCCAAGAGCCTTTTTTCTTTTTTTTGGATAGGGTCTTGCTCTCTCACCCAGGCTGGAGTATAGTGGTGTCATCATAGCTCACTGCAGCCTTGACCTCCTGGGCTCAAGCAGTCCTCCTGCTTCAGCCTCCTGAGTAGCAAGGACTACAAGTGCATGTCATTATGCCTGGCTAATTTTTATTTTTATTTTTGTAGAGGAGGGGTCTTTCTGATTACCTAGGCTGTCAAGAGCTTTACATGCAATCCATACAGCAACTTTGTAAGTTGTGCACTATTATACTCCTCATGTTACAGATAAGGATGGGAAGGGGGACCGAAGATTAAATATATTGCCCAAGATCACACAGTTAATAATTGGTGGAATGAGTTTTCAAACCTTGGCAATGTGCCTTAGAGTTTGTGTTCTTATCAACTAGATATACCATACCGTGTCTTCTAAATATGAGTCTTTTTTTTTAGCCTTGGAGCTCTTATTGCTGAAAATACATTCTTATTTTATTTGAATACTTATTTTAGAAAGCAATTTAGTTCTTGCTCCTGCTTTGGTTTTTTTTTTGTTTTTTGTTTTTTGTTTTTTTCATATTTTTAGTAGAGATGGGGTTTCACCATGTTGGCCAGGCTGGTCATAAATTCCTGACCTCAAGTGATCCACTCGTCTCAGCCTCCCAAAGTGTTGGGATTACAGGCGTGAGCCACTGTGCCTGGCCATTGCTCCCTCTCTTGCCTTGTGACATGCTGGTTACTCTTCACCTTCCAGCATGAGTGTAAGCTTCCTGAGGCCCTCACATGAAGTAGATGCCAGCACCATGCTTCATGTACAGTCTGCCACAGAACTGTAAGTCAAATAAACCTCTTTTCTTTGTGAATTACCCAGTTGCAAATATCCCTTTAGAGCAATGCAGAAACAGACTAATAAAAAATTTGTACTGAGAAGTGGGGTGTTGCCATAAAGATACCTGAAAATGCGCAAGTAACTTTGGAACTGAGTAATGGGCAGAGGTTGGAAGAGTTTGGAGAGCTCAGAAGAAGATAGGAAGATTAGGGAAATTTTGGAACTTCTTAGACACTTGTTAAGTGGTTGTGACCAAAATGCTGTTATAAATATGCTGATAGAAATATGGACAGTGAAGGCCAGGCTGACAAGATCTCAGATGGAAATGAGAAAGTTATTGGGAACTGGAGTAAAGGTCACTTGTGTTATACTCTAGCATAAAAATTTTGCTGCATTGTGTCCATGTGCTAAATATTTGTGGAATGTTGAACCTAAGATTGACAGCCTATAGTATTGGGTACAAGAAATTTTTAAGCAGCAAATCATTCAAGAGTGATGTGGCTGCTTCTGATAGCCTACCATCAAGTATGGGAGCAACAGAATGACTTAAAGCTGGATCTCATAATTAAAAGAGAAGCAGAGCCTAACAATTTGGAAAATTTGCAGACTAGCCATGTGATAGAGAAGGAAAGAGTGTTTTCAAGAGAGTATTTTCAAGAAAGCTGCAGAGCAGCCCCTTGCTAAAGAGATTAGCATGACTAAAGTGGAAGTGCTAATATTCAAGACAATGGGATAAAGGTCTTGAAGGCATTTCAGAGATCTTCTAGACAGCACCTCCCATCATAGGCCAAGAGGACTAGGAGGAAAGAATGATTCCAGGGGCCAAGGCTGGGGTGCTACTGCCCTGCTCAGCCTGGAGACACTGCTCCTCACATTTTGCTTGCTCAAGCTCTAGCTGTGGCTCAAAGGGCCCTAGATACAGCTCAGACTACCTCTCCAGAGGGTGTAAGCAATAAGTTTTGGCATCTTCCATATGGGGTTAAGTCTGTAGGCTCACAGAACGCAAGTGAGAGGGAGGGTTGGCAGCTTCCATATAGATTTCAGAGGATGTATGGGAAAGTCTGGGTATCCAGTCAGAAGACTGCTGTGGGAGCAGAGCCCCTGAGCAGAGACAAACAGAGACTACTAGGTCAGTGCCAAAGGGAAATGTACGGTTGTAGCCCTTACATAGACTCCCCACTGGGGCACTGCCTAGTGGAGCTATGGGAAGTGGGCCAGCACTCTTCAGACCTGAGAATGGTAGAGCCACTGGCAGCTTGAACGAGCCTAGAAAAACTGCAGGCACTCAACTCCCATCCATGAAAGCGGCCACAGGGCCTGCACCCTGCAAAGCCACAGAAGTGGAGTTGCCTAAGGCCTTGGGTGTCCCTCCCTTGTACCAGTGTTCCCAGGATGCAGGACATGAAGTCAAAGAAGATTAATTTGGAGCTTTACGATTTAATGTCTGCCCTGCTGGGTTTCAGGCTTCTCTGAGGCCTGTCACTATTTTCTTGTGGTTGATTTCTTCCTTTTGAAATGGGAAAATTTACCCAATGCCTATACTGCCATTGTATTTTGAAATTAAATAACTTGTTTTTGATCTTGAAACCATAAAGGGGAACTTGCCTTGAGTCTCAGATGAGACGTTAGACTTTGGACTTTTGATTGAGTTGATGCTGGAATGAGTTAAGACTTTTGGGGATTATTGGGAAGGCATACATTTTTTTTTTTCCCCAATGTGAGAAGGACTTGAGATTTGGGGGTTGAGGGAAAGAATGATATGGTTTGAATATGTATCCCTTCCAAATCTTACGTTATAATATGACCTCCAGTGTTGGAGCTGGGACCTAATGGGAGCTGTTTGGGTCATGGCGGCGGATCCCTCATAAATGACTTGGTGCTATCCTCGTGGTAAGGAGTGAGTTCTCATTCTTTTAGTTCATGTGAGAGCTGGTTGTTTAAAGGAGCCTGGCACCTCCTCCTCTCTCTCTTGCTTCTCTTTTGTCATGTGACACACTGCTCCTGTTTACCTTCCACCATGATTGGAAGCTTCCTGAGGCCATCACCAGAAACATATGCTGGCACCATGCTTCACGTTCAGCTTACAGAACCATAAGCCAAATAAACCTCTTTCCTTTCTTTTTTTTGACAGAGTTTCACTCTTGCAGCCCAGGCTGGAGTACAATGGCACGATCTTGGCTCACTGCAACCTCTGCCTCCCAGATTCAAGTGATTCTGTGACCTCAGCTTCCCAAGTAGCTGGGAGTACAGGCGCCCGTCACCGCACCTGGCTGATTTTTATATTTTAGGTAGAGGCAAGGTTTCACAGTGTTGGCCAGGTTGGTCTTGAACTCCTGACCTCAGGTGATCCAGTCACCTCGGCCTCCCAAAGTGCTGGGATTATAGACGTGAGCCACCATGCCCAGCCTGAACCTCTTTTCTTTATAAGTTTTTTGTTTAAAATGCAATTTAAAGTTATGAATACCCAGAATACTTTCATTTGCCTAAATTGTTGTTACACATACAGACAATCCAACTTTTACTGTTTTTGTATATGAAAATATTATTAGAGACTGTAGGGAGAGAAGGGATCAATGAATTTTATAGACTCTGAATTAACATGCCTATTATCTTTCGTATAATTAACAATATTTGGCAATATGTTTTGTTATTGGTGTATTGTGACATATATCAAATACAAGCTTTTCCTACTAATAAAGAGCCAAAGTTTGTTGTTGACTTTTTAAAAATATAAATTAGAGTAGATCCAGTGTTATCCTATTATAATCACTCTGATCATCTGTATTCTTATATATATGTATGAATTTGGGAGGAATGGGTATCTACAATCGCCAGGAAAATATTTAACCCATCTTCTATTTCATCTGTCTTGCATATTTGAACACATTAGGAAAAAGAAGTTAAGAATCATTGGTCTAACTAATCAACCACTGTTTTCTACCTTACAAGATTGTTAGCTGAAGTTTTAGAGCTAAGCTGGTGTTGGCTTAATATATGTATACTTTTAGGCACACTTTAAAATTATTGCCCTTTTTCTTGACTGGGCTGGGATGTTGAATTGGTCACTAGGTAAGGTAGGCATAAGTGCAACTTAACAATTGTCCTATAAGACGCATTGGCTAGGTTGGCCCTCCAAGCATACATTTTAATAGCCCGAGTCAGTATTTCACACATGAAAATGAACACAGGAGCTACTACAAAAGGAATTCCTTCCAATGAGTGTCAGAAAGTATCAGAGAACTGGTAAAGTGCTTCAGAATGAAAAGAGCTATAAGAATGTGAGATATTATTATATAGTATGGGAAACAAAACAATGGAGTATAGATAGCTTTCACCTGCAGGGGATCAATAACACTGACTTTATCATATTCAACTCAATAACTTGCTGTTTTAGTTGGAGAGGTGGTAAGGGAGTGGGAAATTACCAGGTGCTTAAGAAGAAAAAAACAACCAAAAAACCTGCACCAAGCACTGACTCATGATTTCCGGGCTGAAAGTAGATGTCATTAATGACCCTTTTTATTCATGCAGAGGTTCTCAAAGAGGAGCATAATGTTCCATTAGTAATAATTGAAAAAGTCTTTCTTCGGAATTATGTCAAAATCTAAAGATGATGCTTCTGCCAAAACATTTTGGTGACAAATGCGTGAAATATTTGACAGAAGGTGCCACTGCAGGTTGAAGAGGCTTCTTGAGGAGATTCTCAGAGGATCTGGAGGAAACAGGCTAACATGAGACCGACAGCATCAGTACAAAATTCCCACCTCATGTCCCGGTCTTTGAGAATCACAGTGCTCCTTCTTATTGATAGTCCAATCTTACTTGCATGCTCCAGTTTTAACCAATGTTGGTGGAAATGTAAAACTAAGAGACATTGGATAGGTAGGCCTTCCATTACATAATTTTGACTTTCATTCTTTCTGTATAATGGCGACTGTATGAGCTCATTGGAACAGAGTGATAACATGGACTATAACGTCAGAGACACAATTTCAAGACCACAAAAGGCCTGTTCTACCCTTGCCTCCCTGTGCCAACCTCAACTGGCCCATCTGCTTTTTGTTTTGCTTCTAGACCTCCACCTCATTTATTATTTAATCTTTTCTTCTTGATGCACATTCCAAGTACCAGATTGCTCAATATATAACACCTCAGGGTAAAAGCTAAGCTGAATGTTGCCCTGGAAGTCATGCTGATTTAAAGAAAAAATAAATATAACTTTAGTTTAGCTTTGCAGACTCTACTGCTCCTTTGTGACTGTCCTCTATGGATACCTCATTGATAATACATATTTTCCTTTATTGTTTAATTTTTGCATGTGCCTTTGTCTTTCTACTAGATTGCAAGTCCCTCAGGTCTTAGGACTATTTTACTGAATCAAAACCTTGCCTTTAGTCACCTGTGTAGACATAGGTAACTTGCTTAACTTCTCTGAGCCTTGGTTTCCTTATTTGAAATGGAAATAATAATAGCTAACTATTTTATATTGTAAGGATCAAAGGAGATAAATCTTATAAAATATTCCATCATAGTACTTGGGACATCATAAATGCTTATTATAAGAAGGAAAATAGGCATTGGGGTCTAAAACAGTGGTTAAAAACTAACAATGGAATGAAATATCTTCAATAATCTTGGGTTCTCCAGATGAGGGAATTGTTAAGGCTGTCCCAAATAAGCTCTAACTTTAATTTATTGTTGTGCCCTCGGGACCAAGGCAGGATTTTGGCTAGGTGATTGAAGCAATCATGGTAGAGTTAACAGAATTAAGAGACTCGGTGGGAGGAACCAGTTTTGGATGGTAAAATGGAATTAGTGTTATACCAACTGAGTCACCTGCTCAGTGAGTTTTGGGCACAAGTGATATTAGAGAACATATAAATTCATCCAATAATTACTGTGCACCCATTAAGTGTCTCTAA
Organism: Piliocolobus tephrosceles; assembly: GCF_002776525.5. NCBI lineage: Eukaryota > Metazoa > Chordata > Mammalia > Primates > Cercopithecidae > Piliocolobus > Piliocolobus tephrosceles. The sequence goes on along the minus strand of NC_045434.1, from coordinate 21,381,699 downwards.
GTGTTATGGCATATAAGCATGTATCAAAGGGAAATTATTGGGTCCTAAAAGAAAATGAACAGGTCAGAGTAATTTGTTTGCAAATTTATAGGCTCATTCCAAATAATATACACTTCTTATTTTCAATGTAGTATTTTTATAGATTCTGGGTTGTTGTTCAGATACAGAGGTGTTGCTTTTGCTCTTTCAGTCTCACATGGATTTAGAATTACTTTTCTGATGGGACTGGTAAGTTTGAATTGATCCACCCAGTTTCGCTTGTGATGGCCAGCTAAGATTTATGTCATATCTGATCAGAGTTAACCACAGTTTGTGACCTTACAACAGATTTTTTTCCTCTATAAATTTAACTGGATGACACTGAGGTTGAACCTGAAAATTTGCCTCAATAGCAATAGAGTCTGACCAGTTCTGCTGCAGTTCAGCGATAGCTGTCAAGGACATAATTTTTCAAATTAAAAATAAACTTTATTCTATATGATCATTATTTGTGGCATACTGTGTGTGTGTGTGTGTGTGTGTGTGTGTGTGTGTGTGTGTGTATACTACTACAGTTTGGGTTGGGAAGCCAAATCTAACCTATCACATTCTTTAGAAAAAGGTTTTTTTTGGAGCACAGGCATACTCATTCATTTAGATATTGTCTATGCAGTAGAGACTTAGACAGCACATGCTCTACCATGTAAAGGTAGAGTCAGGAAGTTGCAACAGATATCTTGTGACTCTTAATGCCTCAAATATTTGCTCTCTGGCCCTTTACAGGGAAAGTTTACCAACCCATATACTTCAGGGAATTAAAACAAAAAAATTGCCTTATAGTTTGTTTTCTGATAAAACAAACTCATATTCAAAACCAACATTTATACTCTCAGTGTTGCAAAGTCAAACTCACTAGGATAAAGGTGTTTAATTAAACACATTTTTATAAAATAATTTTAACAGAAGGAATGTAAGAGAAAAACACTGATGCTAAAATTATGGGGGATTTTTGTTCTAAAGCCAATAGTTATTTAGATATGTTTACTTTACTTTTTTTATAGTTCTATACTAATGATGTTATTTTTAAAGTTTGTTAATTTAATCAAAACCGAAAGGACTTGTGTCTATTATAAGAACTCTTACAACTCTGTAATAAGACAACAATCAATCTGATAAATACGGGCAAGTAATGTGAGCACATACTTCACAAAAGAAGATAAATGAGTGGTGAATGAGCACTGGTAATATCCCCTGATAATTACTTATCAGGGAAATAAAATTAGAGGTGTACCAGTCACATCCATTAGAATGGTAAACTAAAAAGGGCTGACAATGTGGAGAGTTGGCAAGGTGTAAAGCAAATGGGACTCTCACATACTACTGGTGAGAATAGAATGTGGTGGAATCATTGTGAAACAGTTTGGGCATTTCTTACAAAGTTGAACATACACTTACCACATGACCCAGATATTTATTTGATGAAATACCATTTGGCAAAAAAGAATTTAATCTAATACATGGAACAACATGTATGAATCTTAAATGCATTATACTGATTGTAAGATGGCAGATGCAAATGGGTACATTCTCGATGATTCCATTTATAGGAAAATATAGAAAAGACAAATCTAATCTCTAGTGACAGCATGTCAGTGGTTACTTGGAGTCAGAGGTAGGAGGATTGCCTAAGAAGGGAGATGAAACTTTCTGGGGGTGATCAAAATGTTGTATGTGGTGGGGGTACAGACGGGTATACATTTGTAAAGACTCAGCAGAATGTATCTTTTTGTACATAAATTTTACCTAAATGAAGTTTATTTAAAATCTCAAGTGTTTGAGAAAGGGGGAGAGAGAGAGAGAGAGAATGATTATGAGTCAGAAAAAGAATTGGAGACAAGGACACATGAGAGAGGGAGACAGTAAGAAAGGAATAGGTGGAAAGTGAGAGCATTTTATTTGTTACATTTCCCAGCAAGGATATAAAGTGGACAAACTCAAAATTAACAGTGAACTTTATAATGCAGGATTCTGAGGTTATGTTCCAAGCTATGCAGCAAGTTCCTTATGTAACTTCTTTAGACAGTTTTGTTTTGCTTTCTGTTTGATATTTTTTTGCTGTGATTTCAGTGGAGTCAATAGTCAAGTCAAAGAAAAAGTATTGTTTTCCATTCGCAGTGGGGAGTTGAGCCTGCATGCTTGGTGCACAAGTCCTTGAGGCAAGAACAAACAACTTAGCTCCTTAGCGACATTGAATGGCAAGTGAGGGTTGCCTTTGGAATCCTCCACCTACTCTCTTCTGTACTGTTCCTTCACACCTCATCTGATTTCTTCATCTCCTGGAAAGTGTCCTGTAACCTAATTTTTTCCTTCTCAGCGTGCTGCCTTCATTGCCCAGTGTACATCATTTCTCAAGGAGAGATTAACATGTTCCTACTCAACAGAAATTATACTAGTAGGGCTTTCTTAATCCAAAGTTGGATCCCTTAAGGCATTTCAGACCTGCAAGGGACAGTGAACCTCTCTACAACTCTAAAAGTAGACTACTGAGGCACAAGCTTAACTTTGCTTACATGCAAGGCTGTTTTCAAGAACCCAGTGCATATGTACAGACTGAATTAATAGGTAATGAGAAGTGAACAGAAAATAGCAGATCATTTGTGCCCTTTAATACTCCCTGTCTTACAAGAGCCCCAGTATCTATCAGTCTGTACTGAATATGTGTTTGTTTGTGTTCCTCCAAGTATTTTAGTACAATTTGTACTACATTACAGCACTTTGTATTTTCTAGTCCTATCATGTGCTTAAATCTTCCCTGCTTATGCCTGGCTCAGTTCTCATTTGTCAGGAAAGGGACAAATTACTTCTCCTTCACCTTCATGTAAAAGCTTCTCATTGCTCAAGGTATGTTCCACCTGGCAATAGTACCAGCTGTGTCACCAAAGGCATGTGACTTCTAGCATGGATGTTTTGCTAAACTCTGGCCGTATTGCCTTGTGATTCTGATGCCTAACACTTGTTTGCCCTTTCCTATAATCCTCAGTCCTCATCTGTGGCCATTCCTTACTTCTTGCATTAGTTTGTTACTTCTCTACCTCTTACTCAACATCGTATTTCTGATTACAGCCTCTTTTATCTCCAAGTTTCTCTCACTCCCACCATATTTATTCTGTCTCCTGGTCCATCTCAAATCTATGAGTCATGTCAAGTCTTCGCTTTCCTTCAGATCTGCACTAGATCACACAATCCATCACTTTACCCACCCATCTTTCGCCAATACTGTTAGCTCTCTTCCTCTTCATCTTTTCAACACATCTTCCTAGCATGAAAAGATGCTGGCTCAATCCAGTCAACCCAATTATTTGTTATTTTTTTCTCTTAAACTTGGGCACTACAGCTATTCAAGAAAACTGCACGCTATATCAATTATGGCTTCTATAAATTAATAGTTCATGGCTTTCACACATTTTAATGGAACATTTACTATGTGGCAGACACTGTACTAGGTTCTAAACATGCGAACATAAAGAATGTTGACTTTTAGGGTCTGTGATCAGCATGAATTTCACAGAGGAGCAAAGAAGAATTCTGAGAGACAGAGAAAGAAAGAAAGAAAGATGAGAGAGAAGAGAGAGCATGAATTGATGGCAAATGGTTTAATTCTGAGGTACCGTCCTTCCCTTATTACATCAGATGAGCAGGCCAGGAAAGTCAGTGGGAAGGTTGTGAAATGAAAACAGCATAAGTTTGAAGTCAGATAGACCAAGATTTGAATCAGAAAGGTCAAACTTGCGGGCAGATAGAAAGCTGTTGCAGCAAACTGGCAGTGATGAGAACTTGAACTAGGACAGTGACAAGGACACTTGAGAAGAAAGAAGTTCTATCTGCTATCACCTGACACTTTAATTTATAGGTAAATTGTACACCAAAGGCAAGAAACTGTTTTCAACTATTAGAAATGCAATGTTTACAAGGTGGCAGATTTTCAGATGAAAACAAAACATGCTCTTAAAAAATTTCTGGGACAACAACTCAGAAAATCTAAGGCAGTTGAGAAAGGACAGAGTCTTTGTTTCTTCAGAGAGTGAAATAATCTACCATTATATGGTAGATATCTAGTCCAGATCTATAATTTAATTTATTACTATCTCAGCACATACCACATATAACCTTCTTTAAGTGTGTCTGGGAGAAACCTAGGAAATCAGCAAAGGCTCCTTGCAGCCAGCCTGGTAGTGCCTGCCAGCAGTTTGGGAGCACATCTCTTTCAAAAGGTCACCAAGTTAGGGACTGTGTCCAACTCTCTGTTCAGTGCAGCACTCTTGGGGGCTGTCTATGGGTGCTAGTTTCCCTCTGCTGGCCAGAGAGCTTAGTTACTGTCCTGCTGGGAACAGAGGGTAGTTGGATACTTTCACATTCTCCCTTCTCTTTCTCACTCCCCTCTCAAAATTCTTTTCATACCGAAAAACGCCTGGTAGAAGAAAGAATATATGACAGTTTGAGGCAGCCAGAGCTCCCACACTGTCTGCCAGGAGGTATATTTCTGGGGCAAAGCGTAGTGACAATTTTTTTTTTTTTTTTTTTTTGGTGGAAATGTCAGAGTTTATAACAACTTAGAAAGAGTTGATTTTACATTAAATGTCTGCATCATAATATTCTTGAACCATCCTCTTTCTTAAGTCTAAACTACGACTTCCTGACTTCCTTCCTTCCTTCCTTCCTTCCTTCCTTCCTTCCTTCCTTCCTTCCTTCCTTCCTTCCTTCCTTCCTTCTCTCCCCTCCCCTCCCCTCTCCACTCTGCCCGTCTCCTCTCCTCCCCTCTCCCCTCCCCCCTCCCCTCCCACTCCTCTCCTCGCCCCTCCTCTCTTCCCCCCTCCCCTCCTCCTCCCCTCCCCTCACCTCCTCTCTTCTCCTCTTCTCCCCTCCCCTC
>NC_045434.1:21325404-21376693 GCF_002776525.5 Piliocolobus tephrosceles | reverse complement strand
CCTCCTCTCTTCTCCTCTTCTCCCCTCCCCTCTTCCCCTCCTCCCCTCCTCTCCTCTCCTCTTCTCTTCTCCTCTCCTCTCCTGTCCTGTCCTCTCCTCTATTCTCCTCTCCTCTTCTCTCTTCTCCCCTCGTCCCCTCCCCTCCTCCTCTCCTCTCCCCTTCCCTCCTCCCCCTCCCTCCTTCTCTCCTTTCCTCCCCTCCCCTCCCCTCTCCTCCCCTCCCCTCTCCTCCCCTCTCCTCTCTTCCCGTGTCCTCTCCTCCCCTTTTCTTCCCTCTCCTCCCCTCCCCTCTCCTCCCATCTCCTCTCCTCCCCTCCTCTCTCCTCTCCTCCCCTTTCCTCCCCTCTCTTTCCATCTCCTCTTCCCTCCTCTCCTCTGTCCTCCTCTCCTCCCCTCCCCTCTCCCCCCTCCCCTCTCCCCCCCTCCTTCTCTCCCCTTCACCTTCTCCCCTCCTCTTCACCTCCTCCCCTCCTCCTCCCCTCACCTCTTCTCCTCTCCTCTCCTCCCATCTTCCCGTCCTCCCCTCCTCTCCTCTCCCCTCCCCCCTTCCCCTCCTCCCCTCTCCTCCTCTCCTCTCCTATCCTCCCCTCCCCTCCTCTCCTATCCTCCCCTCCCCTCTTCCCTTCCTCCCCTCCTCCTCTCCTCTCTTCTCCTCTCCTCTTCTCTCTTCTCCTCTCCTCTCCTATCCTCTCCTCTTCTCTTCTCTCCTCTCCTCTCCCCTCCTCCCCTCCCTACCTTCCCTCCTCCCCTCCTCCTCTTCTCCCCTCCTCCTCTACTCTCCTCTCCCCTCCTCCCCCCCACTTCCCCTCCTCCCCTCCTCCTCTCCTCCCCTCCTCCTCTCTTCTCTCCTCTCCTCCTGCCCTCCTCCCCTCCTCTCCCCTCCCTCCTCTCCTCTCCTTCCTTTCTTTCCATTTTCCCTCCTTCCTTTCTCCTATTTTCTTTCTTTATGTATGTATGCATCTAACTGATAAAACAATATTATTACAGCATTTGAACATTTGCTTTGGACCAGAACTTTCTGGCATTAAAGTTCTGACATAGGCTAAAATCAATAAAACAAACCAAAAAATTAAGCAAACACACAGACACACACACACACGTCTACTAAAAACAAACAAACAAAAAAAAGTAAAGGAGTAAAAAAGTCATTCACCTACCAGGACAGAAAACAGAAAAGGAGATGACAGTAGATGGGAGAATTTAACACACTTTTAAACGAAGGAAGTAGAGAGACAAGTGTTAATTATCTTCACAGACTGGATGAAGTTGTAACTAAGTGCCTGTAGCTGTAGACACTGATGTGGAATGAATCAGTCCCCTCTGCAAAACCCTGAGAGGTTCAGCATTTGGAGGCATATGTGGAAGACAAGGATGAGGCACTGGACGAAAGTGGGGTTAAGTGAAAGTCTGCTTACAGAGTCACTGAGTCCACAGGTACTCTTCCCTGTCCATGAAGCTAGGGGACAAGGTAGTATCCTCCTTTCTCTCCTGTTAGAACAGAGGTTTATACTGTGGAAAAATTATGCCACAAATATTTATCAGTTTCTGGGACAACAGTGGATATATTGATATGCAGGGCTGAGAGATGGAACTAAAAACAAAGGGATTAAATGAATATCTACATAGCAAATTATGAAACATCTTCACCCTTTTCCCATGATCAGGTTCTAGAATGCTGAGAGCCAGAAACATTCATCTTGTTGCTTTCCTATATCTACCTCATCTTCATAGTAGGACAGAAGATTGGATTCTGGAGAAAGGACATTCAGATGTTGAAATTTCTGGCTCCCTGGAATGACAACCTTACTTTTTTTTTTTTTTTTTAATCCTTTTGAAGGAAAGTTCTACCTTTGTACACAGAACCATGCTCATTTTAAAAAATAGATCCTTTCTTTTTATTACTGAGTAGTATTTCACAGTATGAATGTAACACAGTTGTTTATTTATTTTTATTTTGAGGCAGAGTTTTGCTCTTGTTGCCCAGGCTGGAGTGCAAAGGCATGATCTCAGCTCACCACAATCTCTGCCTCCCGGGTTCAAGAAATTCTCCTGCCTCAGCCTTCTGAGTAGCTGGGATTATAGGCATGCACCACCATGCCTGATTAATTTTGTATTTTTAGGAGAGACGGGGTTTCTTCATTTTGGTTAGGGTGGTCTTGAACTCCCGACCTCAGGTGATCTGCCCTCCTCAGCCTTCCAAAGTGCTGGGATTATAGGCGTGAGCCACTGCGCCCAGCTCAAGAGCAAAGCCAAGGATTGTCAAGATGGGGAAAGCCTCAAATATTAAAGAGAGTAACTAAAACAAATAGAAAAAAGAAAACCCAGACAGAACAGAAACATTGCAGGTAGGGAAAAATGTATCTTCAAAAATTATAATTAACATCCCTACAGAAATAAGAGAAACAAAGGAATGTTACTGTAGTTGAATATTCAAGAAAGCATTTAGAAAAAAATAGTAGAAATAAAACATTTAATATTATGGTTGGAGAAAATATTTTAGGAGGTCTACTAGAAAGTAGAATGAGTCAAAGTAATGAAAAACTAGAGAGAAAAAGGTAAGAAAATTAGAGGATTGTTTCAATAATGTAATAGTATTTCTAGAAACAAATAGTATTTCTAGAAATAAATAGAGACAATGGAAGTATGTATTATCAAAGAAATAACATAAAAACATGTCTAAAAGCAGAAGGATATGTACTTCTGAATTGAACCGGCTTACAAAATGTTTAGCACAATGTGAAAATACACCCAGAAACATAAAATTTCCAAACAGGAAATCTCAGTACAAAATTTCAAAAAGAAAGAAAGACTCTGAAAGTCGAGAGACTCTGAGAGCAAACGTGAAGAGAGAGAAACCAGGTTACATATCAAAAAGTAGAAATGTGAATGATGTGTAATATCTCTAGAGCAACATTGGGTGCTAGAAGACACTGTGCTAAAAATTCTGAGGCACTAATTTCCAAACTAGAATTACATACTAAACGTATTAGTCAGGAATCTCCAGAGAGACAGAATCAATAGGAGGGAGACAGATAAATCGATCGATAGACAGATAGACAGACATGACTTATTAGGGAAATTGGTTTGTGTGATTATGGAGGCTGAGAAGTCCCATGCCAGGATATCAGCAAGCTGGAGACCCTGGGATGCTGGTAGTGTGGCTCAGCCCATTTCAAAGTCTCAGAGCCAGGGAAGCCAATGGTGTAATTATCCATTCAAGCCTGAATGCTTGAGAACCCACAGGTTTGCTGGTGCAAGTCCCACAGTCCAAATGCCAGAGAAACTAGAGTTCCAATGTCCAACTTTAGAAGAAGTTTGTCCTAGCTTCAGCAGATAGAGTGGATTTGCCTTTCCCCTGCTTTTTTGTTCTATCCAGGACCTCAGCCAATTATATGGGGCATACACACATTGAGGGTGGGTCTTTCCACTGAATTCCTACCAACTCGCATGTCAATTTTCTCTGGAAACACCCTCAGAGTCACTCCCTCACAGCCACACCCAGAAATAATCCTTACCGTTTCTCTAGGTAAGGTATTTCTTCATCCAGTAAAGTTGATACCTAAATCGACTTAACCAATTGTGTTGGTTAATTTTGTGTCACTGTGACTGGGTCATGGGTGTCCAATATTTGGTCAAATGTTGTATCTATGTGTGTGAGTATGAGGGTGTTTCTGGAAGAGATTAACATTTAAATCATTAGACTGAAAAAAGCAGGTTGACTTCTCCAACGTGTGTGGGCCTCATCCAATCAGTTGAGGGCCCAACAAAAAGGTGGAAGGAGAGAGAATTTGCTTTCTCTCCCTGCCTGACTGCTTGAGCTGAGCATTGGTCTTCTCCTGCCCTCGGACTGAACTTACCCCATTGGCATTCGTTTTTCTTAGGCCTCTGGATGCAGACTGGAACTATACCACTGACTTTTCTGGGGTCTCCAGTTTGCTGATTACAGGTCAGGGGAATTCTCATCCTCCATCATTTCTTAAGTCAATTCCTTATTTTATATATATATATAGTGTGTATATATATATATATATATAGTATATATATATGAAATAGGTATTGTGTGTATGTGTGTGTGTATATATGCATATATATATTATATGGAATTTTCCCCAACCCCTTTAGTAATCAATGTTTTAGAAAATAATATCTTAAAAATAACCAAAGTTTAGACTTTATTATATTTATTTATTTATTATTATTATTGTCGAGACAGAGTCTCACTCTGTTGCACAGGCTGGAGTGCAGTAGCGCAATCCTGGCTCACTACAACCTCCACCTCCTGGGTTCAAGTGATTCTCATGCCTCAGCCTCCTGAGTAGCTGGGACTGTAAGTGCATGCTACCACATCCAGCTAATTTTTGTATTTTTAGTGGGCACGGGGTTTCACCATGTTGCCCAGGCTGGTCTTGAACTTCTGGCCTCAAGTGATCCACCTGCCTCGGCCTCCCAAAGTGCTGGGATTACAGCCATGAGCCACCACGCCCGACCACCTTTATTATATTTAAAAATTCATAATTAACATCCTCTATATGCATGAATATAAGGTGAGCTATCTTCTAGTTATCTCTTGAAAATATATGGAATTTTATACACATATTTCATATACTATATATGAAATGTTATATACACACATAATATATGGAATTTTTCCCAACCCCTTTAACAATCAATGTCCCAGGAAATGCTATTTCAAAAAATAACTAAAATTTAGCCCTTATGATATTTACAAATTCATAATCAGCATCCTCTATATGCACAAGTATAAGGTGAATGATCTTCTAGTTATCTCTTGGAAAAGAAGAAATGGCCTTATGTTTGAGCCTATACTTTCTCATACTATGACAGAATTCCTCAATTTTTTTTAAACAACCAAGTACTTTTTAAAAGAAGACAAATTATCCTGAAATCATTTCAATGAAAGCTCTTTTTTGTTGTTTAGAAAAATCATCTGGTGAAATTATTAAAATAAAGAAGGCAAAAATATTGGTAATTGAGTCAATATTTCTGGGGGTATAGTCTCACAATTGCAAGTTTTTTATATCATTGTGAACAACTTAAAAAGGCAGTATTGTTAACTGGTTAAATTGTGGAAAGGACATTAAATAAATTGTAGTGTTAAAATTATCTTAATTACAATTGCTGAATGAATGAAATGACCCATTGTTCAAATGATATGTGAATGGGTACTCGTGGGTTGAAATACAATTTCTGGTGAAATATGATACATGATTCCAAAGGTATTGCATCTTAAATGACATCAATGGCAGTGAAAAGGATGTATTTTGTAAAACTGTGTTAGTTGACCCAAAATGTGACTTTAATGATGAAAAAGTTATTTATACTACAGGTACACATGAAAAGTTTGAGTACAATTGTTTCATGAAATGTGAAAGTTACAAGAAGCATTATATCTAAAATAACATTTTACTTTATTTAATCTGAGACTTTAAATATGTATGTATAACTAAATTAGCAAATGTTATTAAATATTATATGGGATACTAATGACAGATAATTACTTTTTTATAATCGTAGTGTAATTTAAATCTTTTTAGGCTGTCCTTCAATGATTACCACTTTCCAGGCTCAAACCCATTAACATTTTCTCCTTCTAGATTTGTTCTAATTCCTCAGTCTGTTTCAAGAGATATAGCGACTTGGAGAGCATTGCATTTCAAATAGGAACGTACTGGTTCTGTTTTCTGGGTAAATGCTAAATGTGTTCTTTTTAAAAATTGTATGTTTTACCTTTTTGGATAATACCTTATCATTTTATTGACTTTGAGGCTATAGCACATTGGGCTGATGTTCTTAGCAGTCTACAATAAATTCTCAAATCCATTTCTCAGACCACAAGTAAGAGTTCACAGCTCCTTCTCCACAGTTAAGGTTTGGATAATTTCTGCCTAATTGTATTGCTTTTCATTGTACTTGCTTGCAGTAAAGTTCACCTACACTTTCTATGTCAACTCACACAGGACCTAACACATATTCAATCCAACCTCTTTGTTTTATGTGCAAAAGTACAAAACATAAGACCAGGGAGGATAAATAACTCATTCAAAATCACCGCTGTTTGGTGAAAGAGTTGGAGCTCTTGGCCCTCTGTCCTTCCTGTTAGTACATGGAAGATTTGATAAACAAGAGGAAAATATTTGCCTCAGATTCAGGATGAGACTTTCCACCAAGGCAGTAGGACCTTTATTTAGTGTAGTTCCAAGAAGCAGAAAACAAGCAATAGTTTAAACCTACCTGGAGACCCAGCATAAAACTTATCTCAAAGAAATTTCCACAAATAGCATCATTTGCAAATATGAAAAGCAAAGGATTTCCATTCAAACTACTGATCCAGCTTTCAGTTTAGCAGCCAGCCACGTGAAGTGGGGCATGTCAGTTAAACTCTCTGAGCCAAGCTTTATTTTCCTTATCTCTAAAACAGCAAACCAGAAATACTTTCCACCTTGTGGATGAGAACAAGGCAAGGAGGCAACACAGGTTTACTTCCACGATGGTGACCTCAGGCAAGTTATGAAACCTCTGTCTCCAGTTTCTTCATCTGTAAAATCCCGATAGCAATACCTCCTATGTATGGACCAGTTATAGGGTTAAGTGAATTCACTTTTGCAAAATACTTAGAACAATGCCTACACTTAGTAAGTGTTATAGAAGTTTTAAATAAGTGAGAAATAAATATATAATGAGTTAGAGAAGACACACAAACAAATCAGGAATTCATGGGGAATGACGGGCTTTCGGCTTCCTTCACTCTCTTTGTCTCTCCTCATCCAGCTGTTCAATCTCCTCCCTCACTTCAAACATCCCCCTCATGGAGAGAAGTGTCTTTTAACGTAATGATTTCTTAAGCTATGCTGTCACAGCTGTCGATATTAGCAACTTTGAAGTTCGTTGTCATCTTGCTGCCCCATTCTGAATACCTTATGTTTGCTTTGCTTGAATGCAAGGCATGAAGGGTGTGTAGGATAAAGCTTAGGTTTTTTTGGGCAGAGTGAGAATAATAGAAAAGGAGGGAGCAAGGGAATCACGTGAAATCTCCAGGGACCTACAGAGAAGACTGAGGGGTAACCTAAGGGCAACAGTATGTAAGAAAATGTTTGCATCACTTTTATCACTTTCTGGACTCCAAGAGGTTTCATGATTGAGGTCACTTTATAGCACAACCTTAGACTATAATGTCAATGATGTCCCCTGGAGTAGTGTGAGCTGTTGGTCTGAACCCATGTTAAATGGACTTCTTGCTGGTGATAGAATGAGCCCAGATGCTTTTATAGCTCTAAGGGAAGGTTACAATTATAATATGATGTAGAAAGGGTTATGATAGAAAAAACATGTGGGGTGTTGTAGGAGTACAGCAGAGAAAGAAAATAACTTGGTTTGGGTGAATTTGGAAATGCTCCAAAGTAGATGACAACTTAACTCCAAAATCAATCAAGCTTGCACAAGACACTCAGTATTCATCAACCCCCATTCTTTGTCCAGAATTATACCAGACACTTCCAAAGAAGGGGAGACTCATGGTCTTGTTGTGGAAACCTTGTTTCTATAGTGTCTTTAGTCTGTAACCATGATAAGGGATTGTGGCAGACATAAGGCACATGGAAGAGGTTTCCATCAGTTCTGTGAGAGTTCAAAAGGCACACTATAATCAAACTGAGATAATAGAAAACATTTTTTGCTCAATGTAGCGAAAAGCTTTGTAATAGTCAGAAGCTATTCAAATATGGAATGGTCTCCTTATGGTAGGAGTGAGCCCTTATGGTAGGAGTGTGTTTAGATGGAGGTAGGGAATTGCAGGGGCATTTTTGTTTGTTGGGATAATGCTAATAATAGAAAAAGTAAATCTCTAACATCAATGTTTTAGCACAATTTAAGATTAATTCTTGTTTGTGTAATGAACAGTGAGATTTCCTGTTGGCACGTGACTTTCTCCCTTGTGGTGACTCAGGGCATGAGGCTCCTTCCATCTTTGGCTCTACCATCTCCTTTGGCTTTAGTGTCCTCTGAGTCAGAAAACCAGAAGGTTAGAAAGGAAGAAGAAGAGCTGCTCCTTAGTTATCTGGGTTCAGAAATGATGTACATCACTTCTGTTCACGTTCTATTGGTGATAAGTGGTTATATGATTTCACTTAGATACAAGAGAGACTGGCAGATGTGGTCCCTGGCTGGGAAGCCACTTCCTAGTTAAAAATCTGTAATATGGAAAGAAAACTCCAGTTTTGAATGAACAATTGGCCATCATCGCCACAGGATTGAAGCCTCACATGAGATGACCTTTAAGATCCCAAAATGTTGGAATTCTTTGATTCAGTTAGGTCCTGATTTCCTCCCCAATCACTTTTGTGATTTTGGACAAGTCGCTTATCTTCTTCCAGCCTCAGTTGATTCATCTATAAAATGACATGAACAATTCTGCTTTAATAAAAAATGACTCAGGGCATTGTGAAATTTAAATGAAATAATGTGTGTGAAACTGTTTTCTAAGTTAAAAGGTATTCAAAGATATGAAGCATTATTTTAGATAGTTGATTCAACTTAGCTTTTACTTGGACCCATAGTTGAGCTTGGATATTTTTTTTCCACATGTCCTTGAAAGATTATTATAATGCTCTGATACTGGAACATATTAAATGACTTATGTTTCTATAGTTTTAGTTTTCACCATTCATTCACTTCTTCTTGAAAGATCTTAAAGTATTTCTTTTACTCAAGAAAATAAATAGTACAAACTGCACCCAATAGAATCTTTTTGCCTGTCATCTAAATACATCCATCTCTTCAATATCATATACTTGCTGGGGCACAGAAATATAGATCATCTGTTAGTGTTGAATGACATTTTAAAGTTAAAATAAAAGGAGAGATGTGTGCAAAAATGTTTATGATGCTTAGTGATATATAGAGAAAAGATATGACTATTGTTGCTATTATAGTAGAACTTTAAACAGAATCTGGGGGAGTGAAAGTTCTATTTTACTGAATATTCTATTTAACTGAGATATATCATTCACAGTATTTTGAATCTTCAAATCATAAACCTAAAAAGAAACAGAGAAATCACTCACTTCACTTTTTTATTTAACAGATCAGAAAACTGAGGCTAGTGTGACTGTCAAAGATTATGGGGTAAGCTTTCAGTGGTCTTGCACTAAACAGGGTGATGTAAGAGATTTATTTCTATCTCGGATATCTAAGACTTAATATAGTGTTTCTCACTATACCATGGCATTTACTTGTCAAATCTTTTGAAAATTATATTGTTGTAGAGTAGCTAAAAATATAAAAAACACAGGAGATTGGGCAGAATGTACATGTTCTTCACAAACACCAGAAGTTTTCTCTTTTGGGCAACTTTTATATAAAGTGTTTTCTATAGTGTGATGTTTTCTACTTTAATTTATGGTTTACTGAGACTTGGAGTAAATGAGTTCTGGCTAGTTGATATTTTATTGTATCGTTAGTAGTCGTGACATTGTTAAGCATAGCGTCCCACTATAAATGGGTGGATTCGGCCTGGCACTGTGGATCAGGCCTGTAATCCCAGCACTTTGGGAAGCCAAGGTTGAATGGATCACGAGGTCAGGAGTTTGAGATCAACCTGGCCAACATAGTGGTGAAACCCCATCTCTATGAAAAATACAAAAATTAGCTGGGTGTGGTGGCAGGTGCCTGTAATCCCAGTTACTCAGGAGGCTGAGGCAGGAGAATCGCTTGAAACCAGAAGGCGGAGGCTGCAGAGAACTGAGATTGCACCATTGCACTCCAGCCTGGGCAAAAGAGCTAAGCTCCGTCTCAAAAAAAAAAAAAAAAAGAAAAAAAAAAGAAAAAAAAGGGTGGATTCGCTTGCAGCAGAGTAAAAAAAACTGGGAGTAACTGAGAACTGTGATGATAAGCGCCATAAAATAGAGAGATAAGAAGATGTTGATAGATGAAGAGATAGGAAGAATATGAATTTGTCTGGGACTCTGGAGTTCTCACCCTGCTCCTTACATTCTATATTTAACATCAAATGGCAGAACAAGGTCGCTAAGAGTAAGAAGCTGGAGCCCGTCCAATCCACTGGCACCAAAGCCATGCACTTTGCAACTCTACTTCTCCAGCCTGTTCATGTGAGGAGGATGGATGACAATGGGATTCCAAAGAAATTACTTTGCCCTGAGCTCATAGGACGACCATCAACAAACCTTCGCCAGTAGGTCAGAGGAAGCTCTCCAAGGATACATCAATGTTTACAGAAGTAGTGGAGCATACCTGGCAGTTGCCATAATAGCTATGGAGAAAGAGTACTGATCAGAATGGATGCTATTGCAGCTTTGGGTTACAGGCTTCTGGGGTCTATAGTTGTGTATGCGTGTGCATGCCCAGATCTGTATTTGTGTAGCCATCTGATATAGGCAGATATCATTTTGCCCTCTGTGTTGTGCACACTATGTGTCTTGGTCCTATCCCCAATTTTATTTTTTTAAATCTACCCTTAAATACTTCTGATTGTCAAAATTATTTTTCTTTATCCTATCTCAGTATTTTTACTTATACTCTTAATTATATTATAAAATGATGGTTTTTGTTTTAGGTTACCAAGTTTGGGGTGATTTGTTATGCAGCAATAGAGTCCAAACTTGTTTTTCAAAGGCTTTTCTCTTGAATATATTTAACACATATTAACTTTGCTTCCTACATTGCATTGAACTATCTCTGTAATCTTGAATACATTCCTTCTTACTTCTAGCCTCACATTTCACACCTTTAACTAGATAACGTCTGAAGGATACCTAGAAGGGTTTTACACAGCATCTTGTGTTGCTCTTTATAGCTCTGTTTGTGTAAGTTTTAGAACTAACTGAACATGCGCGTCAAGCACAATGCTCTCACTAGATCCTCAATGTAGTTTGCACATATGGATGATTTTAACTCCATCATATATTATTCACATAGCAGCCAAAGAGGTCTCTGAAACACAGAAACCAGACTCATGATACCATCCTGCTCAAAACCCTCCAGTGACTTCCATCACGTGGAGTCAAATCCAAATGCCTGCTTATGCCCTAAAAGGGCCTATGTGATTTAGTCCCTATCCACCTCTCTTATATTAACTTCTGTCACTTCTTGTCTTCAATCAACTCTATCTACATTGACCTTCTTTTTACTTCTTGAATACACCTAGCTCATTCCCATTTTAGGGCTTATGCATTTGCTGTTTCCTTTGCCTTAATACCTTTTCCCATGATTTTTGCATCTCACCTCCTTGCTTCATTTAGGCATCTGCTTTTTCTCTGAGTGCTTTTTCTCTGAGTAGCCTTCTCTTACCACCCTACCTGGATTTGTCCCTACAACTCACTGTTTTGACACTCTGTCCTTTTCTCTGCTTTAGTGTTTTTCATAACACCCATTTCTAAGTGAAGTTATATTATGTATGTAACAGGTCACATAATAAAAGTTTTTCTGTTTTCCAAGATTTATCTGAGGCAGCAAAGGTGAAAGCAAAAGGTGTTAATTGCTTGTACTTAATAAAGAAAAGTACCATAACTTCTATGTATATCTATGAGAAGAGGCTTAAAAAATTCTCCAGTGGCTCTTAGCCCTTCATCTCAAGGGTATGTAAGCAGATGTGAGATGATAAATAAGAGGAAGATTGGAGAGCAAGTATCTCTCTGAAGAGAGATGCCAATGCTACATTGTTTATTGACTCTCTTCCCTTGAGGGGAGGGAAACTTCCTCTTTAACATAAGCCAAGTAAATCATTTACAAGAAAACTGCTCAGCAAATGTGACTTGTATGTCTAGATTTGGGATGGGGTGGAAGATTGGCAGACACAGGGACTGATACTGGATTTCTGCCTCGGGAGCTCCTCTCTGAAGGTAGAGTGAGTGGATGGGGCACAGCGAGAGCAAGCTACGTTCACTGATGGTAACACAAAGATGATCATGTTTTTCGAGGACAAGGTAGACCTGAACAAGTGCCCAGCCTTTAATTTCTCTGAAGAAGACCTTACCCAAGAGAGTTTCCTGCTAATGGAAGGCACTCGGCAGAAAGGCTAGAGGTGGTGCGCGGACTGTTGCAGTAGGGCTGCAGGTTGGGAGGGTGAGTAGATGGGTGGGCAGGTCATATATGACTTGATTGGAAGGCAAGACTTTTGTCAAGGAATGCTTCTAAGGAGGCCTCCTGTGTGAGAAGATCACCAAAAGACCTGTAAAGTTCTCCATAAAAGAAAGGGCTAGACTGCAGTCTACTGAACTAAGACCTCTCCTGCCCTTTAACTGTCCTTCCTCTCCTCCCTCCTCGCTATCCCCCAGTCCTGGAAGAATTAAAGGCAACAAAATGAGGTATGAATAAGACCAAAAAACAGGATTCTAACCCTATTTTCTGTCCCTTTCCTGTTGCAGATTTCTTAGCCCAAACTGGAGGATAAGCTAAAATCTAAAAATTGATGAGACAGTGATATTTTGATATTAAGTTGGATTAGAATTCAAATTTCTGAAAATAAGACTGTTGAATAATAAATATCTGGAAATGATGAGAAAAGCTATAGTATATAATTTCTAGGTTTCCTCCAGAAATTAGAAGGAAAGCTTCAACATAGCATATTAAAAAAAGTTAGTGATGCTTTAAAGAAAAATATTTTGCCTCACAGGTTAAGTAAATTTACTACACACATACACAAACACACACATTTATTATGTATATTCTATCTGTTAAATCAGAAGGTAAACTCCTCGAGGAGAAGGCCTTTGTTTACCTTTGATCACTGTTGTATTCCAGTGCTTAGAAAAATGCTGATACCTTGCAGTTGCTCGATTTTTTTTTTCTTGAAGAATGAATTCAATAAGGATTGGAATAAGCTGTTTTTATCTGGACATGTAATTCACTCCTTGTGCTATTCTGACTCACAACTCCCATAGAAAATACCCCTGTGGAGTCCGGTGAGTTGGCTAGAGAGGAAGAGTGAGATAGAGATTTGGTGCGAACTCATGGACTAGCTGTGTGTCTGGTGGGCCGCTGAACTGTTCTAAGCCTTACTTTCTGCATCTGTCGAATGAGAATCTCATCACTTATTTGGCAAGGTCATGGTGAGGATCATGTTCATAGTGCATACCCAGTTTCTAGTTGATTGTGTCTACTAACCATTCTTTCTTCTCTTCTCTCCTCCAGAAAGAATAATGTCTTGTTAGGCCTTGCTGAGGTTTTTTTTGGTCTACAGAGCCATTGAACTTTTGAATTCAGAAAGGTGACTGTGATTTGCAGCAGGAGCAGTGTTTTCTCTGGGAGTTCTCTGGCCTCAAAGGTGATGGATGGGCACCTCTCAGGCATAGTTCCTTGATCAATAAGCCATAAAGTCTCAAATTATTTTGTTAGATCCATTGATCAAATCCATCGAATTTGTCCCAACTCTTTTATTGTTAAGACAAAGGATAGCGATGTTCAGTTTCTCTCTCCTTGCTACTTTCTTTCTTTCATTTGGCTTTAAGGTGCTATGAAACAGTATGGGAAAAGCAGGAAGAGGAGAATGAAAGTTACTCCTACACATTGATGGAAAGATGCTCATTTTGGCTGTCTGTTTCAGAATGAAGCAATGTGGAGTCCCACTTTGGTCTTTTAAGAGGTTCCTCAACACACTGGCTTGGGAGCACTTTTGTCTTTCATTCATTCATTTATTCATGCAATTATTCAGTAAATATTTAATATGTGACAAGTACCATGAGTGAGTTGTATTTGCATGGCTGTTTATTTCTCTGTAAGTGCCATCTAGGTTCAGATTCCAAGGAAGCTGAAAGATTTTTGCTAGGTGCATGACACATGGAATTTGCTAAACTTTTATTTTTGGATGGGTAAATTGAATTGTTTCTTGAGTAGTTAGCTAGGTTAAGTATTTTTTTTTTTTTTTTTTTTTTTTTTTTTGAGACGGAGTCTTGCTCTGTCTCCCAGGCTGGAGTGCAGTGGCCGGATCTCAGCTCACTGCAACCTCCGCCTCCCGGGTTCACGCCATTCTCCTGCCTCAGCCTCCCGAGTAGCTGGGACCACAGGCGCCAGCCACCTCGCCCGGCTAATTTTTTGTATTTTTAGTAGAGACGGGGTTTCACCGTGTTAGCCAGGATGGTCTCGATCTCCTGACCTCGTGATCCGCCCGTCTCGGCCTCCCAAAGTGAAGTATTTAGTCATGAATTTAATAAACATTTAATGAGTACTTTTGAATGAAAATAATAATGCCTAACTTTCAGGGTTGTATGATAATGAAAAATTATGGAGTCCCTAGCACATTTTCAGGTACAAAATAAATTCTTAATAACTGATAAATATCATTATCATTATTGTTTCCTGATAGATTGGAGCTGTGGCAAAGGAGTAACACTTCCTATTTATTTTGTTGGTTCATTTTAGAAAATTCTATTGCTGAGAATCTCTGGCCCCTATACAGTAAATAAAATGATTCCATTAAGTATAGTTCTTAGTATCCTATTTGACTTCTCTTTTCTGCCCTGTCCCCACAAAGTATACACAGTTATTTAACTCAAGAAGGATACCACCATCATAGAATTACCTGGCCTCAGGGATTCTAGAAAGGAAAGGTATAATCAAGTCTCATCTTAGTGAGTAAAATACACTCATCCTTAGAAATAAAGAGATTTAGTTCCTTGTATAGAGCAAGCCGCCTCAGGTAGCTTAACATGGTTTTTTCCCAATGAGAGTTTTATTTACTCTTCTTAAAAGTGAATCCAATATTTAGTAATTAGTTTATTTGTGTTATTTATAGAGTAGTTTTTCCACAGAAGACTTCCAACAAAGAACTTTAACCTTGCACATACGTTTTAATATGTTGTACTAAAAATGAGGAAAAACTAATTAAAGAAAATTACCTCCCTTCTCCCTTATTTTTTTATTCCTTCTCTGCTCATTCCATTTCAACTAACATGTAATTTTGGTATGCCCTGTATGTATATACTACTGTGCTTTTTATATCTTCTCCAGGGTTTCGTTATGATCTTTCTTTTATTTGGAATAAATTCCCTACATTCCTTACCCCAAAAGTCTTCTACAATGACTCAATTCCAGTTTAGGGATCTTTTCTATGTACTTCCATAATTCCCAGTGCTTGCTTTTCTTTCTTTCTTTTTTTTTTTTTTTTAGACAGGGTCTCATTTTGTTGCCCAGGCTGGAGTAGTGCAGTGGCATGATCTCGGCTCACTACAACCTCTGCCTCCCAGGTTTAAGCAATTCTTGTGCCTCTGCTGCCTGAGTAGCTAGGACTGCAGGTGTGTGCCAACATGCCTGGCTAGTATTTTTGCATATTTTTTGAAGAGGTGGGTGTCTCGCCATGTTGCCCAGGCTGGTCTCGAACTCCTGAGCTCAAGAGATCCATTGGCCTCGGCCTCCCAAAGTGCTGGGATTATAGACATGAGCCACCACACCCGGCCCCAGTGCTTACTCTTATCACCGCACTGAAAGCATATACGTACATGTTTGTTTCTTCATAAAACTATGTTCCTTGAGAGTGGGTTACTCGCTTATTATCCTGATGCCCAGCACCGTGTTTGACATATGTAAGTTGCTCATCAAATTTGTCAAATGGATGCACCATTGAATAAATGAAAGAGAGGCTATTGGCGTGTGTAATAGGAAAGAAAGTAAGACATAATTGCTCTGTACTTGGGGAAATGCAGTACTTACATTTTAGTTGTGTGAAAAAGAAAACCACACATAAAATTATTAGAGCTAATTTACTTGAAGACACGGTTTATGTCTGGGTGCTGTTTGTTCACAGAAGGGAGAACCTGTGTGAGTTGGGATGATGACTGGTGTCATAGAGGATTAAGCATTAAAGGATGAATTGGACTTAAAAGGTAATCATGGAAACCTGATAATTGGCGCTGAATATAATATATTACATAAATTTGGGATATACGGTTTTAATTTCGCTAAACTTATATCCCAAACTGGAAAATTATGAGGAGTTGTCACAACGGATAAAAATAAAACACTTTGAATACTATTAGAGCTATATCAAATACTTTTACATTTAGTAGCTACTAGCAGAGTTATCATCAATATTAAAAAAATTAATCCTGTCTATAGACATATACATTTTGAATTATGCAAAGATTGTTTGGAATAAAAACCCCAAATCCCCGTGTTTTATGACTTTTTTTTTTTTTTTTACGTGGTTCAATATAGACAAAGTAGTAAAACTTTCAATGCATACATGCTTTGTTTCACAATTTCATAAATTGCATGAAGATCTGTGCTTTTGGAAATTTATGGAGGCAAAAAGGGTTCAAGGCTGCAAACCTCTGACAAGTAAGCAGTGGATAACGGAGGGAATAAGTTACTGAGGAAAGACGTCATTACAGGGTCAGAGTTACAGACCTATTGTGAAATGAGGCACGAGACACTACCACTGCCAGAGTTTTAAGTTAATTGCTGGCACTTCTCTATGCATTTGATCAGACATAAGGGGAGAAATTCTTGCCCTTCATAAACTGTCAACAAGCCAAATGAAATATGCGTTGAGAGTAAATGCAGACCTTTTTCATAGTTAGAGAAGAACATGATGCAATGATTTAGGCACCTGGAAAACAGAGCTCTTTCTCCATTACACTTATTTTTTATATTAAAGTAATGTACTGATTGTATACTTGAAAGGATACATTTGGAGAGTCTTCTTGATTTTCTTCAACTTGACAGTAAAGCAATATATAGCCATCTCTGAATTGCCCATATGTGGATTTTCCCATTTGTGAGTTATCTGTGGCACATTTTCCAACTCTGATGGCCTAGGAATCCATCCTAGGACTGTTTCTTCCTGCTCAAAAAAAAATGAAGAAATCATTTGAATATGAACCCAAACAAATGCAAGTCTGCAGGTCAATCTGTTGCAGAAATAAAAAACTATCATGTGATACATTTTCAAAGCCCTCCAGAAGAATGAATGGATTCCTTTATATTCCTATAGCAGTTTTTACCAACTTCTATTATAACATTTATCACATTTTATTATAGTTTTTCATTTGCTTGTCTGACCCCCTTAGGCCTCTGAGAGCCAATGGTAAAGAGAGGTTTTAAAATCGTTTTTCTTCCCTTAGTTCTAAATTCTATATCTGTATTCAATAATGTTAATTAATGTATAATGTTAATTAATGTACGAATTGATGAATAAACAAGGTTTTACATGTATGGACTCTATTAGGATAAGGAGAACTGCCTGTAAATAACTTAGATTTTATAGCATTTAAAGCCGTAAATAATCATAGACACATCCAGTACAATATGTTTTTAAGCTTTCTTTTGTGCAAAAGAGTTCTGATTTTAATTAAATGTTACTTTGAACTTTATAAAGTACGAGTCAGAGGGATGTAAAAGTGACCTAGGTGAAAAGGAGATATAGGCCATCATCCTGTCCCCTTGACTACATCAGTGACCAGGACAGAGAGAGCCCTGTCCCTAACACAGAGCACCAGGTCTCAATGGAAAGCAGTTTGAAACAATCTTGCCAATACGACCTCTTAATTTTATAAATGAAGTGCACAAGTTTACTGGAGCTCCCCATGATTATTTCCCAAGCCAAGACTGGAACTTAGGTCTCCTGAATGAACAATGCTTTTTCAACAACATCATGTTTTCACCTCATTATTATTTCTGTGATTGTTTCAGATCCCTCACACTCCCATTCCCCTTTGATATGGCAAAGGAAAGGCAGCAGACTGTAACATCAATTAATATAAAAAGCAGAGACCATGTGACTAAATTTCTGCTGTAAGAAGTACTCTCTTGGTATGCCTCTAGCATACCATCACCCTGAGTGGGATAACGTGTGGTGTGGCTGAGAGCTTATTGCACAGGATGCTTCGAAAAACCCAGACGTGATTTCCTAACTTGCATATACATTAATTCTCCCATGGGCAAGAGTGGTTCAACCAGCTCTTGACTACGTGGTAAAGGGGAATTGGTATAAGGGAGATAATAGAAATCCATAGGGAATTCAAACCCTCACAGCAACTTGGCATCTCCAGTTTCTTTCTTCTCTTCTAAATTTTCACCTGGATCTGCAAAAAAGTAGCCAAAGTGACAGAATATCTTACCTGATGGAGATGCAAACAGACAATCATAAGAATGATAATGGTAATGCTGAGGATAGTAATGCTTACACGTCAAAACACATTTACATTTATAGGGAGCACTGAAAGGCTTTATTCCATGGTATCCTTAAAATAACCTGTGTAAAGAAAGCAAGCTATAAAAAAGGTGATGAAACTGAAGGTAAACGCTAAAATGACTTATCCAAGGTGATAATGAATGGCAAAAATAGGAATGAAACTCTGCTTTTTTCTTTACACAATATAATCATGACATGACATCATTGTAGCTATAGGAGGCAGCTAAAGGCTTCCAAGCACCCCTTATATTAGTTTCTGCAGCACTGACCTTTTGAATCTTTCCTACCTTTTCCTTTCCATTCTTTCCACACTTCTTCACTGGGTTAGTCTGTTTTGCATTGCTATGAAGTAATACTTAAGAGAGGGTAATTTATAAAGAAAATAGGTTTATTTTGTTCACAGTTCTGCAGGCTGTGCAAGCATGGCAACAGCATTGCTTCTGGTGAAAGCATTAGGAAGCATCCATTCATAGCAAAAGGTGAATGGGGAGCAGGTGTGTTACATGAAAAGAGAAACAGCAAGAGAGAGGGAGCAAGAAGGATACCTGGCTCTTTTTAGCAACCAAGTCTCGTGTGAACTTAATACTGTGGGAATGTCACCAAGCCATTCATGAAGGATCAACCCCATAACCCAAACATCTCCCACTAGACCTCCAACATTGGGAATCACATTTCAGCATGAGATTTGGAGGGGACAAACATCCAAACCATATCACTCATGATATCAGTAAACATTCATTTGGGGGAGTTGGACTAACATGAGCATAATAAAATAGGAAATTTGTCATAGGAATTCATCCTTACACAAATGTGGGAACGACTGGGGAAGTAAAAGTCCAGTGAGGGGAATCGATGATCAGAGGAAGCTAACCAGTCCTAGTCCAGCTGAGCAAGTCAGAGCTTGCAGAGAAATCTGAAGCTTGGAACATCTAGCTGCCACAGTAGGACCACAAAAGGCTCTGGCATAGAAACTGTAAAATGTTGCTGGCTTCTATTGCCTCCGTGAGTTCATAGTAAAGTGTCTTGTGAGATTAGAGTGGGTCTTGGTTACAAGAACAAACAAGAGGAAGAAGAGATGGACACGGAATGGAGAAGAAAGAGGGAAAACTAGACCCCATCAGCACTTTTGCATCTGTTTTCTCACCACCTCTAACCAGTAAACATCTCTAGAAAGTAATGGCTGCTGCTTCACTTTCACTTGCCAAACTCATGCAACTTTATTTTTGGCCAACTCACACTCAGGACCATAAAGTGAAGAGTGTGTTGAGACATGTGGCTCCCAGTGTAAACAAGTTGGCAATCGAACAATCCCACACACTCCTGTACCTCAACGCTTTATTGATCACACAATTTTGTAAAACTGAAAGATATGCCTTCTGTACAAAGTAAACGACTAAAACCTTAAAACATCTAGGAAAAAACCATGGAAGAATATCTTTGCAAAACTGGAGTGAGCAAATATATCTTAGACGAGATTAGAAAGCAGTCACTCTAAAGGAAAAACTGAAAAATTAGAAATCACCAAAATTTAAACTTCTAATCAGAAAACACTATTCAGGTAATTGAATAAATTCAATTCAATACAATATAGTATAAACAAATCAATACGGAAGTAACAAACTGGGAGGAAATACTCTCAGTATGTGTACCTATGACAAAGGACTTTATCTGAAATATACAAATAATTCCTGGAAAACAATTTAAAAAGACACCTCGATGAAAAATGGACAAAAGACATAAACAGATTCTCCACAAAAGAAGATATATAGGTGAATCAAAAAGTACATGGAAATGTACTCAACATTTTTAGCCATGGGGGAAACTCAAAACCACAATGAGATATCATTATACATGCACCCAAATGGCTAAAATTGCAAAGACTAACCAAATCAAATGATGACAAGTATGTGGCACATCTGGAACTCGAATGCATTGCTTTTGGAATGTAAAACATTACAACTACTTTGGAAATCAGGTTGAAAGTTTTGTATGATGTTAAATATATGCCTACCCTGTGACCCAGAAATTTCACTTCTAGATAGTTAGTAAAAGAGATGAAAATATAATCTACAGAAAGACTTGTATAAGAATGATTATGGTAGTTTTGCATATGGTAGTTCCAAACTGGAAGGAAGCTCAATGTTCATCAATAGGAGAATAGGGAACGATGACACTTTCATCCAATGGGATACTATTCGATAATAAAAAGGCACAGACTACTAATACAATGACATAGATAGCATTCAAAAACACTATGACCAATAGAAGCCAGATACAAAAAAGTGCATACTCAATAACTTCAATTATTCAAAATTTTAGAATAAGCATAAAAATAATCTATGGCAAAAGAAATTTGAAGAGCTATTCCCTCTGATGGCAGAGGGTTTGTGGGGATTGACTGGGAAAGAATAAGAGAAAACCCTGGGGTGGTGAAAAGTTCTTATTCGGATGGGGTGCAGATGACTTGAGTTTGTGTGTTTATCAAAACTCGTTGAGCTATAAAACTTATGAGCTATACTATAAGCTTATGAGCTATAGTATATATGCACTATGCCTCAATACACATATTTTAAAACATAACGTTAAGAGAAAAATACCAAAGAAATTACGAGTAGCAGACTTTATTTGTGCAACTAACAATTCATGAATCGAGCATCACCTTCAATCAGGTTGAAGAGGTTCAGAGAGCTCCCCACAGCAACATGGACAGGCAATATTTATAGACAGAAAAATAAAGTGACATACAAAAACAGCTTGATTGATTACAGCTCAACATTTGCCTTATACAAAAATGGTCTGATCAGTTGGCAGCCTGTGATTTGCTGAAGCTCGGCTGGTGTGATTGGCTGGAATTCAGCTATTCCTTACAAGAATATACTCATATTAGGTTGCAGGTTTTTTTTTTTTTTTTTTTTTTTTATAACATACTAAGTTAGATTGCAGTTTGCTACCTATGGAGGCGGTCTAAAACCAAATTTAATTTAACAATAATAAAAGAAAATCTGTATTTTGCTTACATACCTAAATGTAATTAGAATAAATTTTTGACTCTGCTACTATTTTCTCTTTCACCTTTTTGCCAAGTTTTAAGAACACAGACTCTGGCATTAAAACATATCAGTTCAAACCCCAAATTAACCGTTTTTAGCTATGTAGTTGTAGAGAAATCATTTATACTTTTTAGGGCTCAATTTTCTTGTCTGTAAGATGAAAATAGTAATAATACCTTGTAGGGTTCTTGTGAGGATTAAATAACATAATATGTATAAAAAGTTTATCACAGAACCTAGAGCTACACTATCCAATATTGTAGCTGACTACATGTGACTATTTAAATTCAAAAATAATTAAAATAAGGCAAAATTGATGATTCAGTTAGTCTCGCAACAAGTGGCTAGTGTCACCATATATAGATATAGAATATTTCCATCATTGCAAAAAATTCTGTTCGGATAGTGCTGTCTTAGAGGATAGAAGATGTTAAGTAAATACATTTTAGCAATTATTATTATTACTACAATTAAGAGTAAAAGACTCCCCTTAAAAATTTAGCATTTTATTAAAGAAAGTAGGCACAAGTCCAAGCACGGTGGTTCACACCTGTAATCCCAGCACTTTGGGAGGCTGAGGCAGGTGGATCACGAGGTCAGGGGATCAAGACCATCCTGGCTAACATGGTGAAACCCCGTCTCTATTAAAAATACAACAACAACAACAACAAAATTAGCCGGGCGTGGTAGTGAGTGCCTGTAGTCCCAGCTACTCGGGAGGCTGAGGCAGGAGAATGGTGTGAACCCAGGAGGCAGAGCTTGCAGTGAGTTGAGATTGTGCCACTGCACTCCAGCCTGGGTGACAGAATGAGACTCCAAGTCAAAAAAAAAAAAAAAAAAAAAAAAAAAAGTAGATACAAAAAGTTAGAAAACAATACCATTAAAGGCTACAACTTTGAGGAGTATTATGGGAATTGAGAAAAGGACCCTATTAGTGACAGGCAGGTAAGCATTACTTGGAGCGCCCCTGAACTGTGTAAGACACAACTTAGGAGTTGACTGAGACTGATGAAAATTAGTACATGCGCTGTTTACTGGAAGCAAATCTTTAAAGAGGCCATGCAGGCTGTGCTGGGGTGGTGGAGTGATAGGAGAATCAGGACATATTCTGAATAGAAAAAAAAAAAAAAACCCTGCTCATACATAGTAAGAGAAGAAAAGACACTAATGAGAGGTTCAGCTCTTCACCACCTATAGGCTTTGTGTGAGTGGTTAACATGGTTTGGCTCTGTGTCCCCACTCAAATCTCATCATGAATTGTAATCTGTGTCTGTCCAGGAAGGGAAGTGATTGGATTATGAGGGTGGTTTCCCTGTACAGTTCTCGTGATAGTGAATCTCACGAGATCTAATGGTTTTAAAGGTGGCAATTTTTCCTGCGCATGCTCTCATTCTCTCTCCTGTTGCCTTGTGAAGAGGGTGTCTGCTTCCCATTCTGCCATGATTATAAGTTTCCTGAGGCCTCCCCAGCCATGTGGAGCTGTGTCAGTTAAACCTGTTTTTTTTTTTAAAAAACGACCCACTGTAGGCTATTTCTTCATAGCAGTGTGTGAACGGACTAATACAGTGGTGGTTTGTGTAGAATGATAGGACGTGAGCTAAAGAGGTAGGCAGGGCATCAATGAAGAAGAAACATGTCATGCTAATGCATGTTTTTAAAAATAAATGTGTTTAATTATTTGTATATATAATATATTCATGTGGTCTAATAATAAAAAAGTATACAAATAAATACAGTGAGAAGTACACACACAGCATAGGTGACAACTCCTTTTTGTTTCTTAGCTAAACTGCCAGAGTTCATTTTAACACATCTAAACAAAACAAATACATGCATGTACATTTATGTGTATGTGTGTTTCCCATCTTTAATATAAATGAGTTTGGTACTATTTTGCACCTTGCCTTTTTTCACATATGATATGTATCTTGGAAACTTTTCTGTTTCCTTTTTCTTTTTTCTTTCTTTTCTTTTTTTTGTTTTTTTTTTGCTTTTTAAAAGCAGCTTCACAGAATTTCATTATGTGGGTGTATAACAGTTTATTTAGTCAGCTTCTTATTAAAATTTTGTTTCTAATCTTTTGCTATTACAAAAAATGCTGTAATCAACAACTATGTACATAAATACTTTCTCAAATGTGAGTGCGTATCTATAGAATGCAATTTTAGAAATGGGACTGTAGGTTTATGTGTTATGATTTTGAGAGAGATTGCCACGTTGCTCTTCATAGGGTTCTTCCAATTTGCACTTCCACTGACAATGTAAAAAAGTGTTTGTTCCTTACAGCTCCCTGGTAGAGGTTGCTATGAAACTTGTTTTGCTTTTTGTCAATCTGACAGGGGAATCCAAGTAGCTTTAATATGCATTTCTCTAATTATTATATTATTACTTTTTTATTGTTAAGCATTTTGATTTGAACATTATTCTCCTTCCATGGCAATAGTGTTTAAAGTGATCATATTTACATTTTAGAAAGGTCTCTTTAGCAGGGGTCTTGAGGAGAGTGGGTTGAAGCCAGGAGAGACAGGAGATAAGAACATGAAGGAGAAGAATACAATTCATGTTAAATGTTTAATGAGAGATACTAAAGGCTAGAAAATACAGCATTTGGAATGGAGAAGAGGAAGCTAATTCCAGATATAATTGGCAAATAGTGGATTGGATTGCTTGATTACTTGGTGTGAGGGA
Organism: Piliocolobus tephrosceles; assembly: GCF_002776525.5. Taxonomy (NCBI): domain Eukaryota; kingdom Metazoa; phylum Chordata; class Mammalia; order Primates; family Cercopithecidae; genus Piliocolobus; species Piliocolobus tephrosceles. The sequence continues at coordinate 21,352,795 of NC_045434.1, read as the reverse complement.
GAAGAAAGAGTCTAGGAAGGTTCTCAGGTTTCCAATTTAGGAGACTGAGTGGTTAGTGATTGGGACTGGCAGGGCTGGAGTAGGAACAGATTCTAGAGAGAAGCTGGTGGAGTCCTCATGGAATGTCTGCTTGGTTTGTAATGTCTAGAATTTTAGAAGAGTCACGAAGAGTAGAGCTAAAGATTTGAAATATATATGTAATCTTATTAATCTGAGTTACTTACAGTAACATTGCTAACAAGGAAAGGTGGAGTGGAAATATCTATGTTGGAAATTCTTCTAAGTGCTTTAACAAGTGGATAAGATTCAGTTATAATTAGCATATTCTTTGTTTGAATGCAGATGCTCTATCTAAAGCTCCTTGCTCTTAACTAGGCTAACACTTCCCTTGTTTCCACTGGAAATTTGCTTGGCAAATCGTTTCTGTACTATTATAGGCAAAATCCTATTCCCAATGTTCTATGAAATATTCTATTGCCAAGTCAACTGTAGTCCAAAGCAGCAATGTTTGAGACTCTGCTAGAAAAGCTCTCCCAAAACTAACTGGGCTTTTATAGCATCTAGGGTATTTTCTATCTTTCTGGCAATCACATTTCTCGGTGAGACTGGCTGAATCTGAGAAACAAATCTGAGAAATGTTCATTTGGACTATGGAATGTCTTTCTTGGCTTTATATTGCCAGAACACAACATTGGAGCCTGGCACATAGTAGGTGCTTAACAAGTGGTTGTTAAAGGGAAAAAACTCTGAAGAAGGGATTTAACAATTGCCTCACATTCAGAGCAAGCTTAGTTTCATTTCATTTTCTCATCCTGTATTACAGTTGACACAACTCAGAAATAGTGAACAAACCCTCTACCTGTCTCTCCTCGGTGAATCCTCCGGCCCCTCTGTACAGGATAATCATATATAGTCTCCTTTTTGGATTGAGATTAGGAGAGAATTGCTAAGATAAGGTAAATTGTGTCATTGCCAAGCTGTATTTCAATTCCTCACTCTATCACAGTATATAAAGCAAACTTAAACACTCCCTAGTCCTCCCAAGCATCTGGTCTAAAGCTCCTTTTTCTAAACTTACAAAGTACAGAAAAATGATTACAAATTATAGAGAGGGTAAGCATGTATAATAACTGCATGGCACTTTTTTTTTAACCTATCATTTTACTACCAAGATGCTTGCCATCTTCACAAATTAGTTGCCCTACATTTACCTTAAACCTCCTGTCCTGGTGGACCTGCCAGTCTCTTTACATACATTGAATTTTTCATCCCTTTGCTTGCTATTTTCTCTATTTCTATTGCAGTATTATATGTATCTGTCTGCGTGTGTATATATACACATATATGTGTATATATATAAATAAATGCATAGCTCGTGAATGTACAGCTTAGTGAATTTTCACAAAGCAAACACCCCCATGTGAGCACCGACACAGATTAAGAAATAGAACACAACCAGCATCCCCAGGAGCTTCTCCCAGTGCCCCTCTCTCAGTCTTTAACTCTTCTTTCCCCAAACGCAACCATAGCCACTGTCTTGATTATAGCACTATAAATCTTGCTTTTTGGAAGGTAATATAAATGGTTACATATATTGTGTATGACATATTTGCTTTTGTGTCTGGTTTCTTTTACTCAAAGTTATACAACTGAGATTCACCCACGTTGTTACATTTAGTGGTGGCTCATTAATTTTATTACAGAATGGTATTATATGATGTGAATATGCCAATTCAGTATATCAGTTCTTCTGATGATAGCCATTTGGGTTGTTTGGAGTTTTTGGTCACTGTGAGTTGTGCTGATATGAAAATGCATGTCTGTGCTATTACTGATGGTATTCCCTCTTATTGAACTTCCCTCCTCCCCAGCTCGACCCTAAAACTTTTTAATTCCTAACTCGGATTTAGCTACTCTTGTTGTAAATGAGCTTTCTCATCTCTCCAAACTTCTGCCTTTCTACTCTCTTAAAGCACATCTCATGTATCACCAAATAGCTCCCTATATTAAAACAATTTGTACATGTGAATTATTTCTTCTATTAGATTGTAAGCTCCTGAGGGCAGAAGATGTCTCATTCATCTTGTTATTTCCAAGTCAGTGTCTTCCTTATATTAGAAATCTAATAAAATTTCTGTTAGTGAATGAAGGATGACTTAGAAAAATGTCTCCCTAATGTGTAACATTACTGCATCAATTTGATTGAATATGTACCATTTTGATGGGAGGCTGATTAGCAATAAGATCTCTGGTCAAGTAGTTAAAACATAGAAATTTTTTTCTATTCAACTGTAAGATTCATATGATCGATACTTAAAATATCTAAAACATAGTCTTTAAAAATTGGGAAATATGCTATTCTTAGATGGAAAATCCATAAATAATCTCACATGCTGCTCTGTGTAGACTCTTGACTGTATTGGTAAAAAATATCACTGTAGTTGGTATTATTTCAACAAATAATTATTTTATACTCACTATGTGCTAGGCATTGTGTTAGACCCACAATATGCTCTCTATTTATTTCATGTATGAACAGGAAAAAGGTCAGAACATTCTCATTAGGGAGCTACTTTGCATTTTTCAGTATGACCATGATTTAGCGTTGAGTATCTTCTTCCATATAAAGAAAGTCAGGACATATTATGCTTCACAGAATTAATTAAGATCAAGCAGCAAAGAGATAGAAAAAGAGCAGAAGAGGAAATGTTGGTGTTTGGGGGATGCTAATCACTCGCCAGTCTCTGTTTTGGCTTCTAGGCAATTAAGAGCAGACAAGGCGCCTAATAGGGATTGTTATATTCGCTTTTTAATTGATTAGGCTGGATTGGTGAATGTGACAGAACCTTCTGTTTTTGGTACAAATGAATGCACCCACCCACGTCATAGACAGAGAAACTGGAGATGGGCAGTCTCACCCCACAGGAATGAGATCCAGTCACTGAGAGCTAACTACTTAGTATCAGAAAACAAAGAAAAGCTCATTTCACTGCAGGCCAGATTGATATTGAGGGATATAGAGCAAGAGAGAGTGGAACTTGCTTTGTATGTTTATATTGTTATTTTTTTCTTTGTTCTTGGACTGGCAGGCGCTCCCCATGCTGAATAACCATTTCTCTGATAATCATGCTGATGATAGAGAGATCAGGATTGAGAGGATCAAAATGTTCACTCAAGTAGCTCTCCTTTCTGGAGGAGACACCCTATCCTTTCTATGGAACCTTGAGAGAAGGTAGAGAAGATAAGATCAAAACTAAGAGTCACAATGAGCATAGAAGATCGAGAGGAAACTTGGAGCATTTCCCCCTAAAATATAAAAATCATAACAGTTGAGAAATGTAAAAAGGTATAACAGAACTGTAGGAAAAAATTTAAGTGTGAATTTCAGGCCAAATTTTCAAAGAGACAGATAAGGTAATTTATAGGTAAATGGGAAAATAAAGGGAAATGACAGGAGATCCATATCATTACACTATTTTGGTTGATACCTACCATCCATAAAATATGAATTGATAACTGAGGTATTACCAGAAAGACCAGAGTTGCAAAGAATACCTGCCTAACCTTGCAATGGATTTTAAGGAGAAGAGAAAGAATAATTCTGCATACATTTAGTGGGAACAATGGCTGATGTAGTGAGCTATTTTAGTTCATTCCTGCTGTTATAACAAAATACTTTAGACTGGGTAATTTATGAGCAACAGAAATTTATTTCACAGTTATCGAAGCTGGGAGGTCCAAGTTCAAGGTGCCAGTGGACTTCGTGTCTTAAGAGGGCCTTCTCTCTCTTCTTTGATGGGTGCAAAGCAAGGGTGCTGCATCCTCACATGGTAGAAGTGGAGGGCAGCTCCCTTCAATCTCTTTTATAAGGGCACTAATCCCATTCATGATAGCAAAGCCTTCATGACATAATCACCTTCCTAAAGTCCTCACCTCTTAACTCCATTACATTAAAGATTGAGTTTTAACATATATTTTAGAGGCACACTAATATTTAGACCATAGCATTTCACCACAGCCCCTTAAATTTCATGTCCTTCCCACATGTAAAATGCATTTATTCCAACCCCCAAATCCCCAAGTTTTAGCTTGTTTCATCATCAACTCAAAAGTCTAAAGTCCACTGTCTCATCTAAATATCATCTAAATCATATATATAGGTGAATTTCAAAGTATGTTTCATCTTAAGGCAAATTCTTAATCAGCTGTAAACTTGCAAAATCAAATCATATGCTTCCAAAATACAATGGTAGGATAGATATAGAATAGACATTCTCATTCCAAAAGGGGAAAAAAGGAAAGAAGAAAGGAACAACAGGTTTTAAGTAAGTCCAAAACCCGACAAAGAAGACAACATTAAATCTTAAGGCTTGAGAATCATCTCTGACTCCAAGTTCCTTATTCCGGACACACTGAGGCAGGGTTTTAGACCCCAAGGTTCCAGGTAGCCTGGCCCCCATGGCTCTGCTATGTGTAGCCCAAGTTACAGCTCTCATGTGTTGCAGTCTTGGGCCTGTGGCTTTTCTGGACTGGAATAGCACTCTGGTGACTCTACCAGTCTGGGATTTCAGGGATAGCCCAGCCCCCACAGCTCCACTGGTTATTGCCTTAGTGGGAGCTCTCTTCAGTGACCTACTCCCAAAGTCCCCACTGGGCATTGCCTTAGTTGAGGGTCTCTCCATTTGCCCCATCCCCACACTTCTGCTGGGTGATGTCCTAGTTAGGGTGATCTGCAACAGCCCCAACCCCATGGCTCTGTTAGACATTGCCCCCTGGTAGGGCCTCTCTGCAGGAGCTCTGCCACCGAGGCAGTTCTGTCTGCCTAGATCCCAAGTGTCCCTGGGGCATCCTTTGAAATCTAGGTGGAGACAACCATGCTCCCACACTCTGTGTGCCTTCAGAGTTAGCACCACATGAATGCCACCAAGGTTTACCACCTGTGCCCTCTGGGGGGATGGCCACTGTGGCTCACAGCATGCTTGGACTCAGTAGAGCTGCCCTTGGGATGGCTGAGGAGCACTGCGCTGGAATGCAGAAAGCACAGACTTGAGAAGCCTCAGCCCTTTCTTTTGAAATTGTTCTGCTCTCAATGCCCTAGCACTCTGGGGGCTATGATTGGTGGGGAGATCAGATCTCTGAAATGCCTTCCAGGTCATTCTTCATTGTCTTGATGAATAGCAACTAGCTTTCTTCTACCCATAGTAGTCTCCTTATCACATTGTTGCTTGGCAATACTCTTGATATTCTTTTCTTAAAATGCTTTTTTATTCTTTTCACATGGTCAGGCTGAGAATTTTTTGTATCTGTAAGCTCTGCGTTTCTTTTGTTTATAATTTTTATCTTTAGTTTGCTTCTCTCTTCTTGCATTTTACTGTAAGCAGTAAATATAAGCGATGCAGCACCCTCACAATTTTGCTTAGATATTTCTTCTTCCAAATATGTAGTTTTTTAAAATTTTATTTTTTATTTTTTTTGAAACAGAGTCTCACTCTGTCACCCAGGCTGGAGTGCAGTGGTGCAATCTTGGCTCACTGCAACCTCTGCCTCCTGGGTTGAAGCAATTCTCCTGTCTCAGCATCCCGAGTAGCTGGGATTAAAGATGCATGCTACCATGCCCAGCTAATTTTTTGTATTTTTAGTAGAGATGGAGTTTCACTACGTTGGCCAGGCTTATCTTGAATTCCTGACCTCAAGTGATGAGGCCGCCTCAACCTCCCAAAGTGCTGGGATTACAGGCATAAGCCACTGCACCCAGCTCCAAATATTTCATTTCATTGCTCATAAGCTTCTCCTTTCACAAAACACTAGGATAGAAACATAATTCAGGCAAGTTATTTGTTATTTTATAACAAGGATGGCTTTTCATTCAGTTTCCAATAACATGTTCCTTATTTTATCTGAGACCTTATCAGAAGGTCTTTACCATACCGTCCATATACTACCAACATTCTGATCACAACCTCTAAAATAATCTCTAAGACTACTGAGGCTTTCTCTATAGCTTTCCACTTCTTTTGAACTTTCACCAGAATCACCCTTTATGGTCCACTTGCAGCAACATAGGCTTTTTCTAGCCCACTCCTCCAAACTCTTCCAGCCTTTGCTCGTTATCCAGATCCAAACTAATGGGATGCAGTGAAAGCAGAGGTATGTGGGAAATTCATAGCTATAAACACATTAAAAAACAAGATAGATCTCAAATAAACAACCTAACTGTACAAATTAAGGACTCGAAAGAGAAGAACAAACTAAACTCAAGGCTGCAGAAGGAATGAAATAATAAAGACTAGAGCAGAGATATAGAAAATAAAGAATAGAAAAGCAATACACAAAAGCAATGAAAACAAAAATTAGTTATTTGAGAAGATCAACAAAATTGACAAACCTTTAAGTAGATGGACTAAGAAAAGAAAATACTGATATTATTGAAATCAGAAATAAAGTGGGAACATTGCTACTTATTCTACAGAAATAAAAAGAATTATAGGAGAATACCACGAATAATGTACTCCAAAAAATTGGGTAACCTAGATGAAATGGACAGATTTCAACAAAGATAAAACCAACCAACATAAAATCACACATAGAAAATCTGAATAGACCTATAACTAGTCAGGAAGTTGGAATCAATAATCAATAATTTCCTGGCAAAGAAAAGCTCTGGACCTGATGGCTTCACCAGTGAACTCTACCATACATTTAAAGAACTAACACTAGTCCCTGCCAACATTTTTTTTTTTTTGAGACAGAGTCTCACTGTGTCCCATAGGCTGGAGTGCAGTGGAATGATCTCTCCTCACTGCAACCTCCACCTCCCTGGTTCCAGCGATTCTCCTGCCTCGGCCTCCCAAGTAGCTGGGATTACAGGTGCCTGCCACCACCCCTGGATAATTTTTGTATTTTTTGTAGAGACGGAGTTTCACCATGTTGGCTAGGCTGGTCTCAAACTTCCTATCTCAGGTGATCCGCCCTCCATGGCCTCCCAAAGTGCTGGGATTACAAGTGTGAGCCACCATGCCCAGCCCCAACACTAATCCTTATTAAACTTTTCCAAAGAGGTTGAAGGGGAGGGAATACTTCTTAACCCATTACATGAGGCTGGTATTATCCTGATACCAAAACCAGACATTACGAGAGAAGAAAACTACAGACGATATCCCTATGAACATTTGATACACAAACTGTCAACAAAATACTTGCAAACTAAATTCAGCAGCATATTAAAAGAATTATCCACTGTGACCAGGCCAGATTTGTTCCTGAAAGGCAAGGATGAATCAATTTACAAAATTTAATCAATGTAATATACCATTTAACAGAATGTAAGAAAAAAACCCCATATGGTTATCTAAATTGATGTAGGAAAAACATTTGGTAAAATTCAATCATGTTTCATGATAAAAACATTAAACTAGGAATAGAAGGAAACTATCTCAATATAAAAGGCATTTATGAAAAATGTGTAGTAAATGTCATACTCAATGGTGAAAACCTAAAAACCTTTTCTCTAAGATCAGGAACAAAGCAAAATGCCTGCTTTTTGCCACTTCTCTTCAATATAGTAGTGGAAGTTCTAGGCAGAGCAATTAGATACAATTAAAAAAAGGAAGAAAAAGAAGGCAGCCAGATTGGAAAGGAAGAAGTAAAATTACCTCTGTTCACAGATAATGATATGATCTTCTATGTAGAAAACCTGGAAGAATCTACATGAAACTGTTAGAACTAAAATGAATTCGGTGACATAGCAGTATACAAAGTCAACACATTAAAATCAATTACTAGCAATGAACAATTTCAAAAGGAAATTACAAATATTCCATTTATTATAGCATCAAAAAGAATAAAATACTTAGGAATTAACTTAACCTAGGAGGTTATAAGACTTACACAGTAAAAATTATAAAACATTGCTGAAAGAAATTAAAGATGACATAGATACATGGAAACACACCTCATGTTCATTAATTAGAAAGTTTATATCAATACTACTCAAAGTAATTTAAAGATTCACTGTAATCACTATCAAAATCCCAATGACTTTTTTTTCAGAAATAAAAAAAAATCCATGCTAAAATTTATATGGAATCTCAAGAAAAACTGAATAGCCAGATAATCTCAGAAAAGAACAAAGCTGGATAACTCACACTTCTTAATTTCAAAACTTACTCCAAAGCTGTAGTAATGAAAAAAGTGTCATGCTAGCATAGACATTAGACATAAATAGACTGATGGAAGAGTGTGGGGAGACCAAAAATAAACCCTTACGTACATGATCAAATGATTTTTGATAAAGTTGCCAAACAATTAATGGGGAAGGACAGACTTTTCACAAAATGGTACTGGCAAAACTGGATATCCACATACATAAGAATAAAATTGGACCTTTCTCTAATTTAATCATATAAAAAAAGAATTCAAAATGTATCAAAGACCTTAATGTAATACCGAAAACTGTAAAACTCCTAGAAGAAACATAGGACAAAAACTTCACAACACTGGATTTAGAATTGATTTCTTGGAGATAGCACCAAAAGTACAGGCAACAAAAGAAAAAAATAGACATATTGGCCTTTGTGAAAATAAAAAAAAAATTGTGTATCAAAACACAATATCAATAGAGTAAAAAGGCAATCCATAGAATGTGAGGAAATAGCTGGAAATCATATATCTGATAAAGGAATGATATCCAGAATATATAAAGAACTCCTAAAATCCAACAACAACAATAAAACAAACAACCCAATTAAACCATGGTTGAAAGAGTTGACTAGAGATTTCCCTAAAGATCTATAAACAACCAATGGGCTCATCAAAGAATGCTCACATCACTAATCAGAGAAATGTAATTCAAAACTGCAGTGAGATACGACTTCACACCACTAGGATGGTGATGATCAAAAAGAGAGAAAATAACAAGTATTCTCAAGAATATGGAGAAACTGGCACCTTTGGACACTGTTGGTAGGAATGTAAAATGGTACAGCCTCTGTGGAAAAGAGTATGGCAGTTCCTTATAAAAATAAAATAGAATTACCATATGATTCAGTATTTCTGCTTCTGGGTATATATCGAAAAGAATTGTAAGGAGGGTCTCAAAGAGATATTTGTACATCCCTGTTTATGGCAGCATTATTTACAGTAGCTAAAATGTGGATGCAATTCAAATGTTCATTGACAGGTGAATAGATAAGCAAAATGTGGTTATATACATACAATAGAATATTATTAAGCTTTAAGAAAGAAGGAAATTCTGACATTACGCCACAGCATGGATGAATCATGAGAACACTATGCTAAATGAAATAAGGCAGTCACAAAAAGACAAATATTGCATGATTTCACTTATATGAGGTACTTAGAGCAGTGGGAATTATAGAGACAGGAAGTAGAATGGTGGTTGCCAGGCACTGGGGTAGGGGAGAATAAGGAGTAACTATTTAGTGGTTTTAGTTTCAGTTTTACAAGATGAAAAGTTATGGGGATGGATGGTGGTGATGGTTGCACAATGTTCTGAATGTACTTAAGATCACTGAACTATACACTTAAAAAGGGCTCAGATGGTAAATTTTATGTTATGTGTATTTTACCACAATAAAGAAAATAAAACAATAAAATAAAAATTAATGAGTACTACTAAGAAAAAGAGAAATCTATTGTGTTTTTTCTTCTTCTCATTCCTCCAATTCTGTATCCTCTTTCAGTGAAAACTTTACCTTCTTCAAGTTAAACTCTGTTTATTTTGTAAATTATTGAACAGTTGTGTTGTACGTTTCTTGATTTTAATTACTAGACACCAAACAATGATCTGAATTATAATTCTAAAATACCAATGCAATTATAATTCTAAAATATAACATTATGATGCATGAAAGCTATATATTTTGCATGACTAGCCATGGGTAGTAACATCTCAGTACCTGAACTATTTTCTATGCATACCTCTGAACACATTGACAGAATCTGCTTGAGACAGCCCTAGAGCTGATTAAGGTCCTAGAGTCTTTTTTTCCTGTTTCCTCACCTTTTAAAGCTACCTCATAATATCAAATCCTGCAGTAATGCTTTAGTCTTTTTTTTTTTTTTTTTTTTTGAGACAGAGGCTTGCTCTGTCACCCAGGCTGGAGTGCAATGACACGATCTTGGCTCACTGCAACCTCCACTTCCCAGGTTCAAGCATTTCTCCTGCCTCAACCTCCCAAGTAGCTGGGACTACAGGTGCTTGCCACCATGCCCAGCTAATTTTTGTGTTTTTAGTAGAGACGGGGTTTCACCATGTTGGCTAGGCTGGTTTCGAACTCCTGACCTCAGGTGATCTGCCCACCTTGGCCTCCCAAAGTGCTGGGATTACAGGCGTGAGCCAGCTGTCTGGCCACTTTAGTCTTGGTTCTGCCTTGATTTTTCATACTCTCTGGAATATTTTCATGGAAAACTGAATTTTTATAGGGACCATTTGGCAAGAAGAAGGGGGACCTGTACCTCCTCCATTCAGAGAGAAACATGAATAGGGAAAGAAGTAATGCTACAGAGCAGAGCCAAAAACCATTTGGCAACTCTGGTTTTGCCAAATACCAGATGACCTGGCAGTTTACAGAGGGCTAGCATAATCCATACCCCTAAGAAATGGACAGGCTGTGAGTATGTTTTAACTATCTTTGACAATTGGAGGACAGGCAAAAATTATTGCGTCTGTTCAATGTTCTGACCAAGTTATGTGAAATCTTGATTTTTGAAGAAAATGTCTTGATTTGCTAAGCATTGAATTGCTTGAAAGCATTTATTTTAAATGAAAATTTAAATGAAAATAATGAGATAGAGTATTGAAGACAATTATATAGGTAAAACACAAAATGGACCAATTTTTGGTTAAATTGGAAGAAGTCAACACACAAAATGAGAATGTGATTGTAAAGACATGTATAGTTCACAGTCACCTCATCCGGGTGGTTTATGACAATTCTGTGGGAGAAATATGGCAGGGACTGCCATCAAAATTTTCCAATTGAGGAAATAGATTCAGTAGGATCCAGTGCCCTGATTTATGTCACTTGGCTTGTATGGGGGCATAATCATGACCAGAACCCACACTTTTCTGCAAATTTCTCTAATTCATAGCCGAGTGCGCAATAGGAGTCTCTGCTTTAGCTCCTAGGCTCTGGACAAGACCACACCCAACTCTACCCAACATGAGTGTTATCTCATCAATCCCATTACAGAAATTTTCAGGGGAAAGGACTCAAAATCATGTTAACTTTTTATTTTTCTTTTTTTGATCTTTGGTGCAAAAGTACTTTCCAATATTTAACAGCTTTCTTTTTTCTTTTTCTTTTTTTCCTGCTGCAATTTAAAATCAATTTCTCTTGTTCTATCTTGATATGTGAAGCCAGTTTTGGTCACCTTGGTTTTGCTTCCTAAAAGATAGTTAATATGTTAAATATTACTCTTAATTCTTGAATTATCTGGCTGTTCTACCCTGCCTCTGCCTCCAAGTCCTCTACATGTTTCATTATCATATTGATCTTATGATAACCAAACACGTTACACTATAGCCAGTATCAGCATAACATACTGTTATATGCCACTTAAAACTATTTGACTGATTTTGAGTCAGGTCTTTGAGTTGGGGACAGGGGGCTGTTTCCTTCTTTGAGCAAGTTATTGAAACACTTTTACCCTCTCTTACCACATCTCAGAAATAAAGATAATCATGCCTATGCTGAGTTATGAATAACAAATAAGGTCGAGTATGAAACACTTTGTAAACTGTAAGAAGCTATAGAAAGGAAAGTTTTCCAGTTAGTATAATAAAGTTCTTGGCTGGGCATGGTGGCTCATGCCTGTAATCCCAGCACTTTGGGAGGCCGAGGTGAGTGCATCACCTGAGGTCAGAATTCGAGACCAGCCTGGTCAACATGGTGAAACCCCGTCTCTACTAAAAATACAAAAATTAACTTGGCATGGTCGGGTAGCACGCACCTGTAATGCCATCTACTCGGGAGGCTAAGGCAGGAGAATTGCTTAAATCCGGGAGGCGGAGGTTGCAGTGAGCTGAGATTGTGCCATTGCGCTCCAGCCTGGGTGACAAGAGCGACATGCTCTTGTTGCATATCGGGGTGAAAGGATGCTTTTTGAAGGTCTATGTTACATAGCAGTCTCCTAAGTTTTTGTGGCTAATGAGAAGCAGGAAAGTGAAGGAGAAAGCGCCTGAACTCTGGACGAGGATGATCCATGTGACTGTGGCTCTGTCTCTTCCTATTTGTATGACCTGGGGAAGTTAGGGTCACTCTGTCTCAGAACTGTTGTGAGGAAGTGTTTGGCATTGAATAAAAGGCAACACTTGTTATTACTATGGTATGTATGTATTTGTGTAACCTGTTTATTCCTTGCAATTATCACGCAGGCATTGCTACTGTAGATCCAACAGATTCTTAAGAAGAGAAATCTGTGTAATATCACACTTCTGGGTCTAGGCCTAAGAGTTCTTCCTCTGTGTTCTCTCTATCTCACCATTTTGAACTTACTCCAATTAGTTAGAGGGGGACAACACACTGGAACAATAGAATATAAGTAGCCTGGTATCCATCAACAGGTATATGGAATGCAGCTGCTCACTTTCATGGTTGTGTACAAAACATAAATTTCTCTCTGCATTTTTGTTTCTTCACCTTGTTACAGAAACCTAGAGTTACTCAAAGTAGAACAAAGCAAATTTTTCCCTCATTTTTAAATTAGCATACTGAAGATGCTATTACTGTTTAGATAAACTTTTTATATAAAATTAACTTTAAAAAAACTTACTGTGTAATGATGAGCAATTGTTTAAAAATTTAATGTTTTATCAGTACATGGTAGCATTTTTTGATGTGCATATGTATTCATAGTTCTAAAGCTATCCTTATGGCTTTTCTAGACAGTAAAACCACAACTGAAAATTAAACCTTAATGTACATGGATTTTTTTGGGCACAGAAAACACTAATCACATATTTTTTCAATACTATTATCAGCTTCATGAATTATGTATTCTTTTTCCTATTGTTAAGAAGAAGAAACTGAGGCTGAGAGTGGTAAGTAAATGTTGCCATAGCCAGTCAACGATGGAGCCAAAACTCTACTTTGTTTTTAAGTCCTCTGCTCTCCCTTAATTTTACAATATTTGTATCAGTTGGACCGCAGTCATCTTGGTTTTGCTAGCTTGTGTAGAGCACTTTGAATCTCAGGATTACTTGATTTCTCATACTATCACCCATTAAAAATTTGCTGAAAATCTGAGTTATATGGAATAGCTTCTTCCAAGTTAACTCTGAACTGGAAGAAAAAAGTTCAAGTTTATTTATTTATTTATTTATTTGATGGAGTCTTGCTGTTGGAGTGCAGTAGTGCCTCCATTAATACTGTAATACTGTATACAGTATATGTAACACATAATACTGTAATACTGGCTCATTACAACCTCTGCCTCCCAGGTTCAAGTGATCCTCCTGCCTCAGCCTCCCAAGTAGTTGGGATTACGGGCACCTGCACCATGTGTGGCTAATTTTTAGTGGAGACAGGGTTTCACCATGTTGGCCAGGCTGGTCTTGAACTGTTGACCTCAAGTGATCCTCCCACTTCAGCATCCCAAAGTGTTGGGATTATAGGAATGAGCCACCATGCCTGGCCATAAGTTCAAATTGTTAAGCAATAGGAAAATGGCCACATTTTCTTTAAATTAATTAATTCAATTACTCATCAACTATCTGTTGATGCCAATTCTACACCGGGCACTCTGCTAGATCCGGAGGGTAAAAAGTGAATCAGGCACATTCTGTCTCTGCAGTACAGCTTCACCATAACAATGTGTGTCCTGTTAATTCTACCCGAAATATTTTCCAGGATCTTTGAAGTTGCTGTATTTCATAGTGCCTTCCACATAGTAGATGTCCAATGAGTATTTGGGAAATAAACAATGGGGAAACGGAGTGCACAGGATATAGATGTCTTACTATATAAACCGTATATGTGAAAATCCTCATCTGTTATTTCATTTAATTTGTCTAACAATTCCATGGAACAGATCCTGCTCTTCACATTTGCAAATGAAAAAGCTGAGGTTCAGGGCAACTTGTCCTGAAAGACACAGCAAAAAAGTGATGGGGCCAAGATTTAAACCTGGGCCTAACACCAGAGCCTAGCTACATTCCTACTCCCACCCCTCCACCACGGCCTTCCAAGATCCAGCAATGAATAGCTGGAAAGTTGTTTCCCATTAAAGGCAAAATGAGGTTGTTCTCCTCTCTTTGAATCACTGTTCTGTAATTTGTCTTCTCAGACGGAAACAAAACACCCAGATTTATTCCTATGGGGCACCTATGTTTTTCACTATGCCTACTAATCAAAGAGGAACTATTTTAAAAATAAAGGGGCCTGTTTGTTAAAAATCCTTTTCTGTGATCCAGTTAGCTCTTCTCTTTATTCCATTTCCCAGGGCTGAATTTCTTTAACACCCTGCATCATGCATGGCTAGATTTATGAGCAGAGGATACAAATAACAAGCTGGCTTAGAGTTCAGATTCTCTCTTAATAAGCCAAGGTCATTTTTAGCCTGTTCTCTTCCTATTTCAGGTATTTCTGCTAGGTATGCTCAACTCTCACTTGCTAAAGACCATACATATATGTACACATATATACATATATACACACACATATACATATATACACATACATATGTATGTACATATATACATATATATGACATTTTTATTGATATATAGTGCACATACCATAAAACTCATCCTTTTATAGTTTATAGAGTGGTTTTTAGTATTCACAGAGTTGTGAAGTCATCACTACTGTTTAATTTTAGAACATTTTTATCAATTCAGAAAGAAACCCTGTAACCTTAGCAGTCACACTCCATTCTCTCCTCCCCACCCCCCACTCACACCACCAGGAAGGCAACCAGGAATCTACTTTCTGTCACTGTGGATTTGCATAATCTAGTGAATTCATATGAATAGAATGATCTAATATGTGGTCTTTGGTGATCATAGTCTTTCACTTAGTGTACTGCTTTTAAGCTTCATCCTTGTTGTAGCATGTATCAGTATTACATTACATTTTATGGCTGAATAATATTCCATTGTATGAATATAGAATATTTTGTTGATTTATTCATTGGTTGATGGGCTGTTGGGGTTATTTTCACTTTTGGTTGCTATAAACATTCATGTGCAAGTGTTTGCATGGACATATGTTTTCATTTCTCTTCGGCATATGCCTAATATATATATATACTACATACCACTTATATAGCAGGTGTGTAGTTGCTAGGTCATATGTTAACCATATGTTTAACAATTTGAGGAACTGCTATACTGTTTTCCAAAGTAGCCCCTCCATTTTTCATCCTACTGGCAGTTTGTACCAGGGTTCCAAAAACTGTCTCTTATTCTAGAAGATGCTTATAAGTGTCTCTCTTTTTAAATGTAGTCATCCTAGTAGATGAGAAGTAGTATCTCATTGTGGTTTTGATCTGATTTTCCTAATGACTAATGCTATTAAGCATCTTTTCATGTGCCTATGTGGAATTTATCTTCTTTGGAGAAGTATCTGTTTAATTTTTTTGCTCATATTTTAGTGAGGTTATTTGTCTTTTTTTGAAACAGAGTCTCACTCTTTCACCCAGGCTGGAGTGCAGTGGCATGATCTTGGCTCACTGCAACCTCCACCTCCTGGGTTCAAGCAATTCTCTTGTCTCAGCCTCCCGAGTAGCTGGGACTACAGGCGTGTGCTACTATACCCAGCTAATTTTTGTATTTTTAGTAGAGACAGGGTTTCACCATATATTTCACCATAGTAGAGACCATATTTCACCAGGCTGGTCTCAAACTCCTGACCTCAAGTGATCCACCCGCCTTGGCCTCCCAAAGTGCTGGGATTACAGGCATGAGCCACTGTGCCTGGCCGGTTGTTTGTCTTAATATTGTTGAGTTATAGGGATTCTTTATAAATTCTGGATATAAATCTCTTATCTGATATGTGTTTGCAAATATTGCCTCCCATACCCAGGGTTGTCTTTTCACTTTTTTGATGATATCCTTTGAAGCATAAAAGTTTCTAGTTTTGTTCATCAAAACATAATCGGACTTCATGTCTAATTTACCTATTTTTCCGTTAGTCACTTCTACCTTTGGTAGGCCTCAATCTTTTAATTTCTTTTCCTTTTTTTGAGATGAAGTCTCACTCTGTCACCCAGGCTGGAGTGCAGTGGTGCGATCTCGGCTCACTGCAACCTCCATCTCCCAGGCTCAAGCGATTCTCCTGCCTCAGCCTCCTGAGCAGCTGGGACTATGGCACCTGCAACCACACCTAGCTAATTTTTTGTATTTTTAGTAAAGACGGTGTTTCACCATGTTGGCCGGGCTGGTCTCAAACTCTGGACCTCAAGTGGATCTGCCCACCTCCCAGAGTGCTAGGATTACAGGTGTGCGTGAGCTACTGTGCCTGGCCTAATTTCTTTTCTCAATAGCTAAAAGCTACCAGCTTGCTATATTTTATTCACATAAACAACTAAGGGATTTAGATGCAATCTGTAGGCTTATTTAAAACTTATTCTAAGCCCAAAGGTCTGTTTCCTCATTAGTTAAGTGTAAAAAGATGATTCCGGGTCATGCCGAAGGACATGCTGCAAGAGAATATAAACTCGAACTCAGTATTGATTGCATTTTTTGATGCTGTTAGAGTCAGATTTGAAGAATCTCTAATTTATAAATTTATAATTCTAGGTGAAAGCATGACTAAGGTATTTCTAAGGCCTGAGAAAACTGGATTTTACCACACATGAATGGGCAGTCCTCCAAAGGCCAAAAGGTTTAGGGCTAACTTAGACAACTGGTCTATGCTTATATTCAAGAAAGGAAACAAATATAGAAAGTAAGTGAGTGATGAGACATGGAATGGTAGACTAACTTTTATTGACCCCAGCTATTCTCAGGTTCTTTACTTATTTTAACCCTTAATTTTCATAACCTATCAAGTTGGGCATTGTTATCGCTATTACATACAGAAAATGAGACACAGAGTGATTAAATATGTTTAAAGTGAAAAAGCTACACAGTGATGAAAGCAGGTTTAGAACTCTGGTACGATTAAGATAAGAACCATGTTCTTTCCATGCCGTGGTCCTAACCTAGCAAGTAGCAGCCTCCATCAGCAAAGTTATTTATTTATGAATAGGAGTGACTCTTGTTTCAGAGGTAATGAGATCCTTAGCTAACCTTTAGCTAGAGAAATCTGAGTGTTGGGAGCTTTGAATCTAAACACAGATAGAGGCAGCCATGCAATCCACCAGGGAAACTCTTCTCTTAGATAGACATTACAGAAATGTCTGGTATGGATCAATGAGACAACATACATAATTTTACTGTATAAGTTAACTATATCAAAGTGTAGTTTACATAAAATGAACAAATTTAAAATGTATACATTATTCCTTGAGTTTTAACAAATATATATGCCTGTAACCACTATCCTAATCAAGATATAAAATATTTCCATAACCCAAATAGATGTTTTTTGTCACTTAGGAGTCAATCCACACATCTTTGTCCACAATCACTGAACTGCTTTTTGTCACTATAGATTAGTTTTTCCTGTTCTAGAGTTTTATACAAATGGAAACATCAAGTAGGTACCCCTTTGTGTCTGGGATTTTGCTTAGCAAAATCTTGGCGATTCATCCAAGTTGTTGTACATATCAATAATTCATTTCCTTTAATTGCTACATGGCATTCTGTTATATGAATGTACCAGTTTGTTTATTATTTATTATTTTTTGGACATTTGGGTTTTTTCCAGTCTTAGTCATTATGAACAAAGTGGCTATGCATATTCTGGTCGTCTTTTGTGGACATGTATTTTCATTTCTCTTGAGTAAACACCTATGAGTAGAATTGCTGTGTGATAGAGTAGACATAAGTTTAACTTTATGTGAAACTGCCAACCTGCTTTCTAAAGTGGCTGTAGCATTTTGTATTCTCAACAG
Organism: Piliocolobus tephrosceles; assembly: GCF_002776525.5. Classification (NCBI taxonomy): domain Eukaryota; kingdom Metazoa; phylum Chordata; class Mammalia; order Primates; family Cercopithecidae; genus Piliocolobus; species Piliocolobus tephrosceles. The sequence goes on along the minus strand of NC_045434.1, from coordinate 21,334,774 downwards.
CAACGTATGAAGGTTTCAGTTACTCTGCATTCTTACCAACACTTTATATGGTCAGTATTCATAGTTTTTGCCATTCTAGTGAAGATAAAATGGTATTCCATGAAGATTTTAATTTTCATTTTCTTGAAGATTTATGTCAAACATCTTTTCATGTATTTTTTGGCCATTTGTGTATCTTTTACTGTAAGTTGTTCAAGTCTTTTGACAACTTATTTTCCAATAATTTTGACTTTTATTTTAGATTCAGGAGCACATGTGCAGGTTTGTTACCCAGGTATATTGTGTAATGCTGAGGTTTGGGGTACAAATGATCCTGTCACCCAAGTCGTGAGTATGCTATCCAATAGGTAATTGTCAGCCCTTGCCTCAACTCTCTTTCCCCCATGTAGTACTCCCCAGTGTCTATTGTTGCCATCTTTATGTCCATGTGTACTCAGTGTTTAGCTGTCACTTATAAGTGAGAACGTGTGGTATTTGGTTTTCTGTTCCTGTGTTAATTCATTAAGATAACAGCTTCCTGATGCATCCATATTGCTTCAAGGGAAGTGATTTCATTTTTTTCATGCTGCTTAGTATTTCATGGTGTACATGTACCGCATTTCCTTTCTCCAATCCACTGCTGATGGGCACCTATGTTGATTCCCTGTCTTTGCTATTGTGAATAGCACTGTTTTGCTGTATTTTCACGTAGTGGAAAGGATGAGCTAGTGCTCTGGGGTGTCTTTTGTAAGAACGCTAATCCCAATCATGAGGGGCTCTACCCACATGACCTAATCACCTTGAGGGTTGGTATTTCAACATATAAATTTTGGGGGGAAGAAACATTCAGGTAATTGTATTTATTATTCTTTCTAGTTATTCTTAGTTTAATTTGTTTTCTTTTTATTAACTTCTTAAGGTGAAAACCGAGATCATTGATTTAAATCTTTCTTTTCCAATACAAACTTCAAAAACTATAATTTTCCTTCTAGTTACTTTTTAAAATTCATCTCACTTTTTTTTTTTTTTTTTGAGATGAGGTTTGGTTTTTACTGTCACCCAGGCTGGAATGTAATGGCACACTAATGACTCACTGCAGCCTCGACCTGCAGGGCTCAAGCGATCCTCATACCCCAGCCTCTCAGGTAGCTGGGACTACAGGTGCTCCATGCCCAGGTAATTTTCAATTTTTTTTTTTTTCTTGTAGTGATAGGGTTCCACTGTGTTGTCTAGGCTAATTGCAAATTCCTGTGCTCAAGTGATCCTCCCATCTCAGTTTCCCAGCATGCCGGGATTACAGGCATGAACCACCGCACCTGACCCCTACCCACAAATTTTGATACGTTGTATTTTCAGTTTTCTTAATTTTCAAATATTTAAAAAATTTCCTTTATACTTCTTATATAAAACCATCATTTATTTGGACATGTTATGTTTAATTTCAAGTGTTGGGAATTTTCTAGATGAAATTAGAGTGATTTCTGATTTAACTACATTGTAGTCACAGAGCCTATTCTGTATGATTTGAAACCTTTGAAATTTAATTATTTTATGGAGTGTTATATGATTTATCTCTATAGGTGTTACACATATACTTGAAAATAATGTATATTCTGCTATCTTTGGGTGAAATGTCCTATAATTGTCATAGTTTAAGTTACTTAGTAGTCTTACATCCTTACAGATTTTTGTCCACTTTTTCTATCAATTGCTGAGGGTTTTGGAAACCATGTTTAACGAATTATTTGTTTATTATTCTTTTCAATGTGGTCAGTTTTCACTTCACATATTTGAAGCATAATTATTAAGTGCACACATACTTAATAACATTATTTCTTCCTGATGAATTACTGTATATCACTATGATGTATCTAGGAAGTAGCTCTCTTTTTAAAAATCTGGTTACTATTCCTTTTCTTGAAATCTAATTTTTCTGAAATTATTATAGCTGTTCTAACTTTCTTTTAATTAACTCTTTCATAAAATAACAAGCTTATTGAAATATAATTCACACACCATACAATGCAACCATTTAAAGTGTACAATTCATTGGTTTTTAGTATATTCCCAGGTATACGCAACCATAAGTAAGTAAATTTGAGAACATTTCTTAGCCCCAAAGTGGAACCCCAGAAGTTTAACTGTCACTTACGTCCCCCATCCCATTCAGTCATAAGCAAACACTAACCTACTTTCTGACTGTATATATTAGCCTAATCCGGACATTTAATTGATATAGAATGATATATAGTGCTTTGTGCCTGGATTCTTTTGCTTAGCATAATGTTTATAAGGTTCACTTATGTTGTGGCTGTATCAGTCCTTCATTCCATTTTTATGGGTGAATAATATTCCATTGTATGGATAGAAAACATTTTGTTTATCCATTCATCAGTTGATGAACATTTCGGTCAATTATCTCCACTTTTTGTTATCATGAATAATGCTGCTATAAACATTCATGTACAAGTTTTTGTGTGGAAATGTTTTCATTTCTCTTGGACATATGTTTAATATATAGGGACCATATATCACTTATTAGGAGTGTAAGTGCTGGGTCATATGATAACTTTATGTTTAACATTTTGGGGAACTAAGCTATTTTCCAAAGTGGCTGCACCATTTATCATCCTATTGGTAATGCAACATTTAACATTTTATAAAATTTTCCTGCATTCTTAGAGACACTTCCTGTCATCTGTCTTTTTGAGTTTAGTCATCCTAATGAATATGAATTGGTATCTCATCGTGGGTTTGATTTGATTTTCCTAATGACTAATGCTGTTAAGCATCTTTTTATGTTTGTTAGCCATTTGTGTATCTTTGGAGAAATCGCTATTCAGACCCTTTGCTCATTTTTAAAATCAGGTTGTCATTTTATTATTGAGTTTTAATTATTCTTTGTATATTCTATTTATTTAATATTTATGGAATATTTAAATATTCTGAACTGTTCTTTGTATATTCCAGATAGAAGTCCCTTAACTGACACAAGATTAGCAATTATTTTCTCTTATTCTGTAGGGTGTCATTTTACTTTCTTTCTTTCTTTTAGACAGGATCTCACTCTGTTGCCCAGACTGGAGTGTAGTGGTGTGATCTTGGCTCATGGCAACCTCGACCTTCAGGGCTCCAGCAATTTTCCTGTGCCACTACACCTGGCTAATTTTTGTATTTTTTTGTGCAGAGAGGGGTCTCTCCATGTTGCCTAGGCTGGTCTGGAACTTCTGGGCTCAAGTGATCCTCTCACCTCAGCTACCATGCTCATCACATTTTACTTTCTTGATAATGTCCTTTGAAACACAAAAATTTTTCTTTTTGTTTTTTGTTTTGTTTTGTTTAATGTTGATGTAGTCTAAGTTACCCATTCCTCCTTTTATGGCTCATGATTTTGGTTTTAAAGCTAAGAATCCATTTCCAAATCCAAAGTCATGAAGATTTATTCTTACATTTTTTTTTTCCCCAAGAGTTCTATAGTTTTAGCTCATACATATAGGTCTTTCAACTATTTTGAGTTAATTTTTTATATGATGTGAATAGGGATCAAATTTCATTCTTTTGCATGTGGCTATTCAGTTATCTCCACACTATTTGTTGGAAAGAGTATTATTAATATTTTACCACTGACTTGTCTTGGCACCCTTTGGAACATAAGACATGGACACACAGTTTTACTTCTGAACTCTTAATTCAATTCTATTCATTTATATGTCCAGCGTTGACAGTTCCACACTCTGATTACTACTGCCTTGTAGTAAGTTTTGATACCAAGGAGTGTAAGTCTTCTAACTTTGTTCTTTTTCAGATTATTTTGGCTACTTTTTGTCCCTTGCAATTCTATATGAATTTTAGGAACAATTTGTCAATTTCTGTAAAGAAGTAAGCTGGAATTCCAGCAGGAATTGTATTAAATCTCTTGGGTAATGTTGCCATCTTAGCAACATTAAGTCATTCATTCTATGAACATGAGATGCTTTCCTGTTTATTTAGACATTCTTCAATTTCTTTCATTAGTATTTTGTAATTTTCAGAGAATAAGATTCATGCTTCTTTTATTAAATATATTCCTAAGTATTTTACTCCTTTTGATGCTTCTGTAAGTGGTATTGTCTTAATTTCATTTAGGAATTGCTCACTGCAAGTATATAGAAATATAATTTATTTTTATATATCGATTTTGTATCTTGTAATTTTTCTGAACTTCTTCATTAGTTCTAATAGTTTTTAGCAGACTTATTAGGATTTTCTATCTCCAAGATCATGTCATCGTCAAAGAGAGATAGTTTTACTTCTTTTTTTCCAATGTAGATGCCATTGATTGATTGATTGATTGCCTAATTGCCCTGGCTAGAACCTCTAATAATACAATCTTGAATAGAGGTGTTGAGAATGAACATCCTTGTCTTGCTCCTGATTCTAGGAGGAACGTATCTATTCTTTTTCTATTAAGTATGATGTGAGCTCTGAGTTTTTCTTAAATTGTTTTTATAAGGTTGAGGAAGTTCCCCTCTATTTCTGATTTGTTCAGTGTTTTTATAGAAGTGTGTTCAATTTTGTCAAATACTTTTTCTCTATTGAGATAATCATGTGGTTTTTGTCGTTTATTCTATAGATACGATGTATTACATTAATCAATGTTTTGATGTTAAGCCTGCCTACATTTTTGAGATAAATTCCAACCAAGCATAGTTTATGTTTTTAAAAATAATGTTGCTAGATTAGGTTTGCTAGTGTTTTGTTGAGGATTTTTACATTTATATTTATAAGAGATATTAATCTACGGTTCTCTTTGCTTATGATGTCTGTCTGGTTTTCGTATTAGAAAAATACTGTTCCCTTCGAGTGAGTTAGGAAGTAATCTTTCCTCTCTGTCTTTTCTTGGAAGAGTTTGTGACGAATTGGTATCAATTCTTCTTTAAATGTTTGGTAAATTCCCCATTGAAGTCATCTGGGCCTGGGCTTTGTTTAGGAAGAAAGTACGTTTATGGTTACAAATTCAGTCTCTTTAAGTGTTTATAGATTTATTCAGATTGTTTATTTCTTCTTCTTCTTTTTTTTTTTTTTTTTTTTTTTTTTGAGACGGAGTCTCGCTCTGTCGCCCAGGCTGGAGTGCAGTGGCCGGATCTCAGCTCACTGCAAGCTCCGCCTCCCGGGTTTACGCCATTCTCCAGCCTCAGCCTCCCGAGTAGCTGGGACTACAGGCGCCCGCCACCTCGCCCAGCTAGTTTTTTGTATTTTTTAGTAGAGACGGGGTCTCACCCCGTTAGCCAGGATGGTCTCGATCTCCTGACCTCGTGATCCGCCCATCTTGGCCTCCCAAAGTGCTGGGATTACAGGCTTGAGCCACCGCGCCCGGCCGTTTATTTCTTCTTAAATCAGTTTGATAGCTTGATTGTTTCTAGGATTTTGTCCATTTCATCTAAAATATGTAATTTGTTGGCATACTATTATTCACAGTATTTCTTTGTAATACTTTTTATTTCTATAGGATCAGTAGTAATGCCCCACTCTTTTATTTTTCATTCTTGTAATTTGAGTCTTCCTTCTTTTTTTCTTGATTAATCTAGCTAAAGGTTTATCAAAATTCGTTGAGCTTTTCAAATAATCAGGTTTTGGTTTCTCTATTGCTCTTCTATTTTCTATTTCATTGATTTCTACTCTAATTCTTAGTATTCTCTTCTTTCTGCTTCTTTTACTTTGCTCTACTTTTTTAGTGTCTTAAGGTGAAAGGTTAGGATACTGATTAGAGATTGTTCTTCTTTTTTAATGTATGTATTTATAGCTATAAATGTTCTTATAAGTACAATTTAAGCTATTTCTCATAAGTTTTTTATATAACCTGTTTTTATTTTCATTCATCTCAAAATATGTTCTAATTTTTCTTCTGATTTTCTCTTTGACCCATTGGTTCTTATTATTAACTGTTACATGACATAACTTTCTCCATACTCTTCTTTTAACTTACATTTGTCCTTGTAGTCAAACTTCATTTCTTGTAGAATGTTTATGGTTGGATCTTGCTTCAATCAGATAATATATTCCTAGATGTAATTGCTGTGTTTAGATCATTTAAACTTAATGTAATTGTTGGTATTGTTGGGCTTTACGTCATTTTAAATTTTGTTTGTCTTTTTTATATCTCTTTTACTCATTTTCTTCTTTGTTTGACTTAATCACATACTTATATGATTTCATTTTCCTTTGATTGTTACCTTATTAAGTTTACTTCTTTAACTTATCACACTCAACCTTCAAATAATACATCAGGTATTATAATATATAAATGTAAAAACGAATTACCACAACACCTCATTTTCCCTCACTTTTTGTTAATTTATACTTGTTACTTCTGCATATGTTTTAAACTATATAGTCTTTGTCTTAAATAAGCAGTTATTATTCCTGCTACTCTTCTTTTTGATTTTGTAGATAAGAATTTACATGTGGGATCCTTTTTTTTTTTTTTTTTTTTCGGTCTGAAGCACTTTCTTTATCACTCTCGTATTGCTGGTCTGAAGTGAATAATTCCTTCTGATTTGTTTGTCTGAAAATGTCTTTATTTTATTTTCATTTTTGAAGGTTATTTTCACTGTGCTTAAAACTTCAGGTTGACAGACTTTTTGGCATGTATTTATTTATTGGGGGGTGGCTTTAGCACTTTATATTCTATTGATTTCTGGTTTGCTTGTTTTTCTAATGGAAAGTTAGTAGTAATTCTTTTTTTTTTGAGTCTCACTCTGTTACCCCAGGCAGGAGTACAGTAGTGCAATCTTGGCTCACTGCAACCTCCGCCTCCCAGGTTCAAGCAATTCTCCTGCCTCAGCCTTCCAGGTAGCTGGGATTATAGGAACCCACCACCATGACCAGCTAATTTTTGTATTTTTAATAGAGACAGGGTTTCACCGTGTTGACCAGACTGGTCTCAAACTCCTTCCCTCAGGAGATCCGCTTGCCTCAGCCTCCCAAAGTGCTGGGATTGCAGGCGTAAGTCACTGCGCCTGGCCAGTAGTAATTCTTACTTTTGTCATTCTGTATATAATGTCCTCTTTTTTCAATCCATTTAAAAATTTTTCTCTTTATCACTGGTTTTCAAGAATTTGATTCTGTTGTGGCTTGATGTGATTTTATTTGTGTTTATTTTGTTTAATTCTTACTAAGGTTTATGTATATATGGGTTTATGGTTTGGTTTACATTTTGAATTTTTTTTGTTATTATTTCTTTAAGTATTTTCTTTTTCTGGGAACCGTCTCCTTCTGAGATTCTAATTAGATGTGTTGTAAATGGCTTAATTATGTCCTACAATTATATAGACTCCCGTCATCTTTGTTTGTTTGTTTTTGTATTTTTTTTTTTTTTTAATTTCAATAGGTTTTGAGGTACAGGTGATTTTCTGGTTTCGTGGATGAGTTCTAGTGGCAAATTCTGAGATTTTAGTGCACCCATCACCTGAGCAGGGTGCACTGTACCCAATACATAGTCTCTTATCTGTCACCCTCCTCCCAACTTTCCCCTTCAAGTCCCCAAAGTCCATCATATCACTCTTATGCCTTTGTGCCCTCATAGCTTAGCTCTCACTTGTAAGTGTGAATGAAGATTATCTAGTTTTCCATTCTGAGTTACTTCACTTAGAATAATGGCCTCTAGTTCCATGCAAATTGCTGCAAAAGACATTATTTCATTCTTCTTTTATGGCTGGGTAGTATTAGATGGTGTATATATACCACATTTTCTTTATCTACCTTTTAGTTGATGGACACTTAGGTTGGTTCCACATCTTTGCAATTGTGAATTGTGCTGGTACAAACATGCATGTGCATGGGTTTTTTTTGTATAATAACTTCTTTATGCTTCGGTAGACGTACAAGAGTGGGATTGCTGGATCAAATGGTAGTTCTACTTTGAGTTCTTTAAGGAATCTCCATACTGTTTTCCATAGTGGTTGTACTAATTTATATTCCTGCAAGCAGTGTAAAAATGTTCCCTTTTCACCACATTTGTGCCAACTTCTATTGTTTTTTTGACTTTTTAATTATGGTCATTCTTGCAGGAGTAAGGTGGTATCTCATTGTGGTTTTAATTTGATGATTGGTGATGTTGAGCATTTTTTCATATGTTTGTTGGTTGCTTATACATCTTTTGAGATTTGTCTATTAATGAACTTTGCCCACTTTTGATAGGATTATTATTAATTTTTCTTACTGATTTGTTTGAGTTCCTTGTAGTTTCTGGATATTAGTCTTTTGTCAGACACATAGTTTGCAAATATTTTCTCCCACTCTGTGGATTGCCTGTTTACTTAGCTGATTATTTCTTTTGCTGTGCAAAAGCAGTTTAGTTTAATTAGGCCCTATTTATTTATTTTTGGTTTTGCTGCATTTGTTTTTGAGGTTTTAGTCATGAATTCTTTGTCCAAGCCAATATCCAGAAGAGTTTCTCCAAAGTTTTCTAGAATTTTTATGGTGTCAGGTCTTAGACTTAAGTCTTTGATACATCTTGAGTTAATTTTTGTTTAAGGTGAGAAGTGGGGATCCAGTTTCGTTCTTCTACATGTGGCTTGCCAGTTTCCCCAGCACCATTTATTGAATAGGGTATCCTTTCTCCAGAGTATGTGTTTTTGGAGATCAGTTGGCTGTAAGTATGTGGCTTTATTTCTGGGTTCTTTATTCTGTTCCATTGGACTATATGCCTATTTTTATACCAGTACCATGCTGTTTTGGTAACTATAGCCTTATAGTATAATTTGAAGTCAGGTAATGTCATGCCTCTGGGCTTGTTCTTTTGGCTTGGTATTGCTTAGGCTATGTGGGCTCTTTTTTGGTTCGATATGAATTTTAGGATTGTTTTTTCTAGTTCCGTGAAGAATGGTGATGATATTTTGATGGAAATTGAATTGAATCTGTAGATTGCTTTGAGAAGTATGGTAATTTACACAATATTGATTCTTCGCATCTATGAATATATATGTTTTGTAGTTTTTCTTGTAGGGGTCTTTCACTTCCTTGGTTAAGTGTATTCCTTAGTATTTTGTTTTTTTGCCCCTGTTGTAAAAGGAAATGAGTTCTTGATTTGATTCTCAGCTTGGTCATTGTTGGTGTACAGCGGTGCTACTAATTTGTGTATGCTGATTTTGTATTTTGAGACTATAATGGATTTGTTTATCAAAGCTAGGAGCTATTGGATGATGGACTCCAGTCATCTTCGTATAGTTTATTCTTTCTGTGCTTCAGTTTAGATAGTTTATATTGCTGTGCTTTAAGTTTCACTGATATTTATTTCCAGAGTTTCTAATTTGGTATTAGACTTACACTGTTTTTTTTTGTTGTTGTTGTTGTTGTTTTTTTTTTTTTTTTTTTTTTTTTTTTTTTTTTTTTTTTTTTTTTTTGCATTTTG